>NC_081359.1:5870126-6087626 GCF_030684315.1 Stegostoma tigrinum | reverse complement strand
GTCAAAGCAATGAACCATACAAAGTTTATCACAGATAATTTTTGGCTCATTAGGCAAGGGTGTTGGCAGAGGGTGTTTCAGATGAAATTTTGCATAAGGAGACAGCACGACAATTTTTTTATGTGTACCTTAAATACACTTGCCAGCACTTTGAATGACAATTGGCAGACATAACATTAACTCCAGATTGGCCTGCCTCTGTTTTCAAATTGGGTCTGCTTAGTTGTACAACAGAGCTGCTTCTCCAGCAATTAGAGTCCTGGCCCCATCAAAATTCTCAAACACTTCCAATTCCTAAAAGGGACAGGTGAGGATCTGGAATCATGACCATCTCTCATTTCCTATCTCTGTTGGGAAGACCTGTCAATTGAACACATAATCCAGACTGATGCTATGGTATATTGAGAGGGCCTGCATTATTGGAGGTGCCGGCTTTCAGATGAGTCATTGAATTTACCCTGTCTCCTCTCTCAGTGATATATCCCATGACGCCATTTGAGCAAAAAAGATGGGAGCTCTCACTATTTTCCTGATCGTTATTAACTTTTGACCGACATCACTGAACTGGTCATAGTAAAACAAAGAACTACAGATGCTGGAATTCTGAAACAGAAACAGAAATTGCTGGAGAAACTCAGCCAGTTTGCCAGTAACAGTCGATAGAAAGCTGAGTTAACTTTTCAGGTCCAGTGACCCTTCTTCTGAATGCTAAACTGGTTAATTGACTGTTTTTGAATTATTGTTTGAGGTATTTTGCTATATGTAAATTGGTTGTCATGTTTCCTACAGAGCAGCAGTGATCATATGTTAAAAAGTACTTAATTGACTGTCCCGTGTTTTGGAACAACCTGAAGCCGTGAGTGGTACTACAGAAACGTAAGTTCTTTTCCTTATTGCCTTGTCAGTACTTCAGCATCCAGTTATCCAGCATTGCTATAGTGGGGATTCATCACTTTGGATCCGCACAGAGGCTTCTGAATTTTTATTTATGAGTCTTATAACATCAAACAGTAAAGAAAAATGTAAAGAGACTCCATATGAAAAATCAAAGACAGAATCTTGAAAATCAATAAACCAATGCTGGTGAATTGAGGTATTTAAGTTTAAATAGTTGAACAAGCACAATTTCCTTGACATATTGTTAAAATATATATTGTTATGACATGGAGACTGACAGCTGAGCCAAATCAGCCTCCCTACTTTCTCTATTCGCAACACAGTAAAACCAAACTATCCAATGCCCACAGATAGTCACTCCAATGGTTCCTTGTGTAACTTTTGAATAATTAATCCCAGACTTTTCAAACTTTTTAAAATTTATTCATTTGTGGGATGTGGGTGTCGCTGGCTGGCCAGCATTTATTGCCAATCCCTAGTTGCCTTTGAGAAGGAGTGCTCAGTTGGCTTTTTTGATTCACTGCAGAACATGAGCTGTTGGCTGACCCATAATGTTCTGAGTGGAGATAGCAAGAACTGCAGATGCTGGAGCCAGAGACAGCACAGTGTGGAGCTAGAGGAACAAAGCAGGTCAGGCAGCATCAGAGGAGCAGGAAAGCTGACGTTTCGGGTCAGGATCCTTCATCAGGACCCTGTTGTATATCTTTCTTCCAATGCAGTACCATATGCTCTGACTGCACAATAAAGTGCTTTAGCTATAACTCTTTTCATTAATCATTGAAATGTGGCTCCATTCCATCAGCTTGCATTTGTCCACTTGAAGCTCATCACAAGCCTCCTCACAATTCATTGTACTTCCATATTTTGTATCATCTGAACATTCTGAAATTGCACTCTGTGTTCTAATCCTAAAATATTAAGCAGAATCAAGAAAAACAGTGGTCCTATCACTGACCAGTGGGGAACACCATTGATTAACTTCAACCAGCCTGAGAAGCAATAGTTCCTCTCCACTCTGCTGCCTATCTCTCCGTTAAAGTTGCTTCCTTGTCTGATGTCCCATTTTATTTCATAGATTTCAAATTAGCCAGCATAATGAGTTACTGTAGAAACTTAGAAACATGGAAGATAGGAACAGAAGTAGGCCATTCAATCCCTTGAGCCTGCTCTGCTAATCAATATGATCACAGCTGATCATTGAGCTCAATACCCCAAACCAACCCTCCACTCATATCCCTTCATTCCCTTTAGCCACAAGAGCAACATTGACCTCCTTCTTGAACAAACATAATGTTTTGGCCTCAACCAACTGCTAGTGAATTCCACAGGCTGGCTATTCCCTGGGTGAAAAAAGTTCTCAGCTCTGTTTTAAAAGTTTTACTTATTCTTAAACTATGACCTTGAGCTCTGAACTCCCCCACAATTTGAA
This sequence comes from Stegostoma tigrinum, assembly GCF_030684315.1. NCBI lineage: Eukaryota > Metazoa > Chordata > Chondrichthyes > Orectolobiformes > Stegostomatidae > Stegostoma > Stegostoma tigrinum. The sequence goes on along the minus strand of NC_081359.1, from coordinate 6,085,300 downwards.
ACATCCTAGCCTATCTAGTCCTGTTTGAATTTTGTAGGTTGCTATGGGATCGTCCCTCATTCTTCTAAACTCTAGAGAATGCAATCCTAACCAACTCAATCTCTCCTCATGTCGATTTTCTTTGTTCATTCAGGGGATGAGGACATCACTGCATTTACTGCCCATCCCTAATTGCCCAGAGGGCCGTTATGAGCCAACCACAATGCTGTGGGTCTGGAATCACATGCATGCCAGACCAGGTAAGGATGACAGTTTCCTACCCTGAAGGACATTAGTGAACCTGATGAGCATTTCTGACAATCAGTAATGAATTCATGGTCATCATTAGACTCTTAATTCCAGATATTTAGTGAATTTAAATTCCACCATCTGCCATGGCAAGATTGAAACCCACGTCCCCAGAACATTGTCTCAGTCTCTGGGATAACAATCCAGCAATAATACCACAAGACCATTGCTTCCCCTTCCTGCTATCCCAATCATTTCGGTAAACTTTTGAATTTCATGAACTCAAACGTATGGAAATCTATGTGCACCATATCAACCATCATCAGTCCTCTTTGCTTCCTTGCCAAAGAACTCACACAAATGAGATAAGTACGATTTGCCTTTAACAAATCCATGCTGACTTTCTTTAATTAATTAGCTTGCCCAAATTATTTACTTTTAAACTTCACTCAACAAATTCAAGGATCCTTGTCTTAGGCAGAGTAGTTTTGGGATTAGCTTCATAAACTTGTAACTGACTGTTCAGTATTCCATAATATTGAAGCTCCTGTGTCTCATAAAGATAAACTAAGTTAGCCTGCCGAAGTGGCTCTTGGAGTCACAGCTATCACCTTTTGATCAGACAGTTACTTAGTTGGAAACAAGTCAGGCCAGTGGTAAAACCCTTAATATTTCATGTCACCTATCTCTGAAGCAGAAACAGTAAACACAAACTTGGCAGCAGTACACAAGGGCATAACAAATCTCAGAGAAATGCCTCAGGGTTTTCATTGATCAGGAATGTCATAAAATAACGACATCTGAAATAGCTGCCCATGGGAATTGAATAAGTGAATGCAACAGCAGTATTCCAGTAAATCAAAGCATATCATAAATGAATAGCAATGCCTCTAAATGAGAGATCAGACAACAGTGTTGGAAAAATGCTGAAGCTATTGTTTATACCTACTTCCTTTACCTCTCTAATAGCCACAGTATTTGAAAAGCATTCAACCTCTAAAGCAGGCTACACATATTATTTGCGCTAGAGCTCGACCAAGTACCTCGGGACACATTTGGATTGCATTTTGCTTTGAATCTTTTCACAGCATCAAATATCCTACACCACTGATCGAGTTTAATAAACAAATCTGCAGCGATGAAGATGTTTGAGCAAAGTAATTTCACAATAAAGTACCTTCCAGTCGCAAACAGACAGCTCATGAACCCGTCTCAAATCAGACAGAAACTCAAGTGAAATGTTCAACATGACTTTGACCATTTCTGAAGAGGATATTGTTTGCTAGAACCTCTTTACACCCTGGAGAGGCCTGTAATCTGAACTGTTACCAAATCATCATTTCTACACCTCGCCATCCACCACCCCCACCAATTTATTCCAAGGCTTTCAGTTACTTTTTCTCAGCAGTCGACGTGTATTTGAATAAATCAGATGTGAATGGAAAATTCTCCACTGTTTGAGATTTCCAAACATGGACATCTGCTCCTGTTATTGAGATTTGGTCACAGTGGAAACTTTAGTTTCTCCCTTGTCTTTAGTACAAAATTTTTCAGCCTTCAGATGCCTGGCAGAGCTATGTAATAAAGTTTCTCGATTGGAAAGACGATCAGTTTTTACATGTAAACTGGCTGACTAGAATATCCTAAGTTTGAATTTTATTAGCAAAATTATCTTCAATGTTTTAATGAGTTCGGCTGCAACCATTTCTCATCAACATGTGAAGTTAAACAATAACAGGAATGAATAAATCATTCAGTCAAGACAATCTGGATAGGTATATGAATAGGAAAGGTTTGGAGAGATATGAGCCAAATGTTGACAAATGGTCTAGATTAATATGAAATATCTGGCTGGCATGGACGAGGTGGACTGGTTCTAAGCCATATATCTTTCCATCCTAATCTGGTGATTTCTGTTTAATTTAGTGAGTTGATTACGTGTGGTGTTGCAGACACATAGATACGAGCCTTATCTTCCCATAACTGTGTCTCATTTTTTAAAGTGGGCTCAGAAGCAGCTGGGAGGTTCTGATGAAGAATCACCACACTCAAAAAATTGACTCTGTTTACTTCCCAGAGACGCTGCCAGACCTGCTGAGCCACTCCAGCCTTGTTTCAGCATCTGCAGTTCTTTGTTTGATTGAAACTACTGGGGGTGACAAGGCAGGAATGGATGTATGTTGCCAGCAATTAGGAAACATCATATGTCTGAAACTGGGCCAACTGAGGTCGAATAGTGATTACTTAAATGTATCCTTCCATTGCTGCTAGTATTTCACCTTATTTCTGGGGGTTGCAGGCTGGAGAAAGCAGTGAAGGAGGGTCCTCCTGTTCAGACACTCTGCGTGTAGGAGAATTAACCACATGATCTTCTGGTATTATCTTGCTCCACGTGCAGTCTCTTCCCCCTCAATCTGCCTGGCCATGCTCCTCACCAACGCTCCCCTGCCAAATCCCTTGAATGGAGACCATTCACCTTCTAATCCACTTGTCATGACATGTCAGGCTGTTGTCCTGTATTGTCCTTTGCTCTCATTGGAAGTCATTTTGAGATCTTTGAGGCATGTTTATCTCAACTTTTAAACTGTGGGCCACGCTAATGCATTAGAACTAGAATTCCATCCATTTATTCCATCTGTTCATCTTTCCTTCTCTTGCTGTTTTCCTTCCACCCCTTTCTCATCCAGTTTTTCTGCCTGTTCCACTTACTGTCCTCAGAGGTTTTCTTTCACTATAATTCACAATAGTTCATACTTAGGTAATCCCATCCATACAGTTTTGCACTCTAGTTTTTTTTTGGTTTATATTTCCAGAGAGTTCTTTTTGTCATTTTTGATTAATGTTACAGAAGTCAAAATGTGGTCTAGAGTTTGCAGAATTACTACTCTGTTTGGAATAGATATCATACAGTATACCTCCCAGGGATAATGATAACTTGGAAGGATGGTGCAAAACAAGCGATAGTGAATTAGCTGCTCATTATGCAGGCGACCTGATTATTTTCCTTCCATTGCATTGCTGTATAATTGTCGGTCTATTCTATATCACCAATTTTCTGCCATCTACTGAAGGTAAAATTATCTTTGTCACTCCTGGTGTCATTTTGCAGCCATTCTGCTGGATCAATATTGAAGGTAATAAATACTTAAAGGTTTCTGTTAGTACGCAAGGCCCTGTAATTGTGTCATTTTAATGACAGATGCTTTATGACATTTATTTCAGTGACGCACTTTACTGCTCATGGAAGATTAGTGGTTATCTTTTGAGAATAACAGTTTCATTTAGCAAATGTCTTCAGAGACCATGTGACATACATAGCTGAGTAAGTCTGAATCTTTAGTTGGGAGAGTGGAGATTGTCATAGAATCCCTACAATAGAGAAGCAGGCCATTTAGTATAGCGAATCCACACCGAACCTCCGAAGACCACCCACTCAGACCCATCTCCTACTACGCTATCCCTGCATTTCCCATGACCAATCCACCTAAACTGCATATCTTTGGACCCTGGGAAGAAATCCACACAGACACAGGGAAAATGTGCAAACTCCACACAGACTGTTGCCCGAGGGTAGAGCTGAACTTGTGATCTCTAACATTGTGAGGTGGCAGCGCTAACCGCTGAGCCACTGTGCTATCCATTAAGTAGAATGGAGTTTGAAGCAGGGTGCAGGAAGCATTGATTTGGGAAAATGTGAGACAGAGCTGGGAATGCAAAGTGAAGCTGAAGGGGCAATTAATTGAGGTTCTCAAAGTTATGAAGGGTTTTGACCGGTAAATTAGGAGAAATTGAACCATTAATATAAGGATCACTAACTAAAGGACATAAATCTAAAATAATTATCAATATTAAAAAAAACCTGAAAGGAGAGCAGGTAAATACATCATGATATAGTGAGTTATTGCATTCAAGATTATACTGTCTGAAAGGATGGTGAAAAGACAATCAACTGTGACTTGTAAAGGGAATTGATGCATACTTGAAAGAAAAAAAAACAGCATTTTGGAAAAACGTTGGGCTCAATTGGATAACTCTTTAAAAGAGTCGATGAAGACAACTGCAGTGATTATAACAATGTCAGTCAGGTAGACCTAAAAGAATATGAATTCCCTAATTAAGGCTATTAACCTGGTCTGATTAGGGAGCCCTGGCTGACAGGTAGAAACAGGAGTGTCTGTAGGTCTGTTCATTCAGACGGCTGGATCAGTGGCAGGGACTCTCACAGGTAAGTATGAGGTGACTTGGTGATGGGTATCTACATCTGTCAAATTATTTTAGCAATGGGCTGATGGTCCTCCATCTTTGTATCTTTATGATTCTATTAGAGTTCCTGCTCCTAAATGAATAAAGAAACTGGGGGAGGCTGGATACCTCTAAAAGAGCTTTAGCCCGCACCCGGGTTAATGACCAAACACGCACCCAATGGTGACCTGAGAAAGGGAGTAATGAGAGAGTATAACACAGGCAGCATTAAGTGAAGCAGTTGGAGCCATCTTTAAGGGTAAGAGGATACATGAGTTAACAGCTTTCCTTGAGGCTGTTGCAATGGTGGTGGAGATTTGCTTGTCAAACTGGAGGCCTATGACAGGCGGTGTGCCACAAGGATCAGTGCTGGGTCCACTGTTTTTCATCATTTATATAAATGAATTGGATGTAAGCATAGGTATGGTTAGTACATTTGGAGGCGTAGTTGATAGCGAAGAAGGTTACCTCAGAGAACAATGGGATCTTGATCAGATGGGCCAACGGGCTGAGGGATGGCAGATGGGGTCTAATTTAAATGAATGTGAGGTACTGCATTTTGGAAAGGCAAATCAGGGCAGATTTAAACACTTAATGGCAAGGTCCTAGGGAGCATTGCTGTACATAGAGGCCTTGCAGCGCAGTTTGATAGTTCCTTGAAAGTGGAGTGGATAGTTAGTGAAGAAGGTGTTTGGTACTCTTGGCTTTATTGTCAGTGCATTGAGTACAGCAGTTAAGAAGTCATGTTGTGGCTAATAGGACATTAGCTAAGCTACTTTTGGAACACTGTGCATATTCTGGTCTTCTGCTACAGGAAAGATGTTGTGAAACTTGAAAAGGATCAGAAAAGGCTTGCATGGATGCTTCTGGGGTTTGAGGATTTGAGCTGAAGGGAGAGGCTGAATAGGCTGGGGATGTTTTCCTTGGAGCAACATAGACTGAGGGGTGACCTTGTAGAGGTTAATAAAGTCATGAGGGGCATGGATAGGTAAATAGGCAAGGGCTTTTCCTTGGAGTGGGGGATCCAAAACCAGAGGGCATTAGTTTAAGGTGAGGTTGGGGAAAGGTTTAAGAAGAACCTAAGAGGCAACCTTTTTCATACAGAGGGTGATGTGTGTATGGAATGAGTTTCCAGAGGAAGTGGTGGAGGCTGTATGATTATAACATTTAAAAGGCATCTGGATGGCTAAATGAATAGGAAGGGTTTAGAGGGATATGGGCCAAATGCTGACAAATGGGACCAGATTAATTTAGGATAACTGGTCGGCATGGACGAGTTGGACCAAGAATCTGTTTCCATGCTGTACATCTCTATGTCTCTATGTGGAATCTACACATAGGGCCTCATTAAGGTCAAAGGTTAATGCTTGGATCTGTGTAAAGGTAATACATTCTGTCTGATAATAGCAAGTATACTGAAAGTTGAGCTTTGATTTTGTAGTTCTGCTGCATACAGGGAGCAAGGAAGGAGTTGAGGAAAGAGAAGTTGATTTGAATGATTTTCTCACAGATCCTCCCATATTTTTGGTCATGTTTTGCCTTTGTTATCTGGCAATCACTGGCTATCAGCTATGTAGATGCTTTCCTCATAGAAACTCTACAGTGTGGAAACAGGCCCTTTAGCCCAACAAGTCCACATTGACCCTCTGAGCATTCCACCCAGACCCATTCCCTAGACCCACCTAATCTACCTATTCCTGAACACTATGGGCAATTTAGCATGGCCAATCCACCTAGCCTGCACAGCTTTGGATTGTGAGAGGAAACCAGACCACTTAGGGGCAATCCTACACAGACACAGGGATAATGTGCAAACTGCACACATACAGTTGCCTGAGGGAATTAAACCCAGGTCCCTGGTACTGTGAGGCAGCAGTGCTAACCACTGAGCCACTGTGCCACTGTGCCATTTTGCAACAGGCTACAACTACATAGCTGAAGGCAGAGGAAGGGGTGATCAGAAGCTGGGTTGAGATTGAAGACCCGGAAAAGGACAGATTGAGGACCTGAGGGGAAAGGAATCAGAAGTTGGAAAAGATGAAATGGTTGGGAAAATTAGTGGCCATGGGATGAACTAGGAAAGGCCTGAGGGAGACTAGCGAATGCGCAGAGGAGATTGAAAAGACTGCAAAGTGCGACAGGATAAAAGAGCAGAGGCTGCATTCAGAGAATAAGGTCAAAATTAGTGGAAAGACCGAATGAACTCCACACAAGATTCACGAATACAGGAGCAGGGATGTGTTGTTGCAGTTATACAGGGCCTTGGTGAGGCCTCACCTAGAATATTGTGTGCAGTTTTGGTCTCCTTTTTTGAGGAAGGAAGCTCTTGCTCTCGAGGGAGTGCAGCGAAGGTTTCCCAGGCTGATTCCGGGGCTGGTGGCACTGACGTATGAGGAGAGATTGACCAGGTTAGGATTGTTTTCACTGGAGTTCAGACGAATGAGGGTGGATCTCATAGACGCTTATAAAATTCTAACAGGACTGGAGAGGGTAGCTGCAGGGAGGATGTTCCCAATGGTGGGTGTATCTAGAACTGGGGGTCACAGTATGAGGATTCGGGGTTAACCATTTAGGATGGAGGTGAGGAGATATTTCTTCAGCCAAAGTGTGGTGAGCCTGTGGAATTCATTACCACAGTAAGTAGTTGATTCCAAAACATTCAATGTATTCAAAAAGGCGAACTAGATATAGTATTTCAGGTGAATCAGGTCAAAGGTTATGGGGAAAAAGCAGGAGTGGGCTGTTAAATTTGATGATCAGCTATGATTGGGATTGAATGGCAGAGCAGGTTCGAATGATGCCCTCCTGCTCCTATCTTCTATGTGAACATAAGCATTACCCAGTGTGCAGAAGCTGATTCTGTGGGATACAACACAGAGATACTCAAAAGCTAAGGGCTCACTGCTGTCTTGCAGAGTCAAAAAGATGAGACCAAAGGACCAGCAGCATCATGTTGTAAACAAATGATCAAAGAAAGTAATAGTCCTGTAAGGAAAAAAAGACTTACCATTTGCAGAAATTTTTGCTCAGCAGCAACATGATTTAACGGTTCTCTACATTTCACTTGACAGCTGCACATGAGACTGTTAAAGTTGCCAATTTGCTTCTTAAAAATTGCTTTTTGGTCCTCATCGTCAGGCCATTAACCAACTTGACAATGAGCTTAATGTGCTAAATGAGTTAAATTGGAAGCAACTAGATTGCCAGGTTACCCTTCACCTCTCCTCTGGCAAAGTGTGGCTGGCACAGGAGACTGACATACAGTACTGAAGCATCAATCTGAAAACATGACTGCACTTCGCTTTCCCCTAGAAGCAATTGAAAATCAACCTGTGTCACAGGAAAATGTTATAGTTCAGTGTATTGGAGTACCCACAGGGTGGGTGTTGGGGCAATGATAAAATTGAGGGCAAAAAGACAGTCGCCCCTGATCAAGGGGGGGGTGGGTTAGTTGATTTTGGGAGCGATTTCTTAGTGTGTTTTACTTGATACTCTGATATTCCTGACCCACAAGCTGTGCTTGAAAGGAGCTTAACTACCTGGCCCAACAGTCTTTGCCTAAATTCTGTTATTGAGCTTCCCAACGCCTGAGAAACCTAGCTCACTGGAGATAAAAGTAAAATTTAGAAAAATGAGTCACGCAAAATTATTCAAGTATTTAAATAAATCACTTGCCTCTTGAGAGTCAGTTAATTCAAGGGACACTATCCAGCTTTCTTTTAAAGCAACGATATGTCATAAAACATGCAACCACAGTAATCATTTACTTCATAGAGAAAACTAATCTCTAATTAGTGTCTACAAATGGTTGCTAGGAGTCACATGGCTTTCTCAGTAACTCTATCTCTGTAAACAAGGCAGGTAGGCCGATGTCATCTCAGCAACAAGAAGGGAGTTCTTTAGAATTTGATTTGCACTTGGATAAGTAATGGGTCCTCTCAAACCTGAGACAGTTCTAATCTGCTGTTTTTCTAAAACAAATCAACAGACTGGGAGGATCCCTATCAGGGAATCTGGGAAGAATTGACTTTGTTCTATGAAACAATGATCAAAAGTTAACATAGCAGCCAGCTTAACTTTGATCTGTATCAGACTCTGCAAGACATCATTTTGAAGCAGAACTCCAAGAGGAGCTCAGAAATACCATCATTGAGTGAAAGGATCTCAAAAGGGCGATGGAGAAAGACAACTGAAATTTTTAAAAATGCCACAGATACTGGAAATCTGAAACAAATCAAAAATTGCTGTACAATCTCAACATGTATAGCAACACGCATGGTGAGAAATCAGAACTACACTCTCAAGAAGGGTCACTGGACCCAAAACATTAAGTCTGCTTTCACTCCACAGACGTTGCTGCCAGACCTGCTGAGTTTGTTTTTGTTCCAGCTAAACAACTGCTTTCCTGAACCAGGCTATGAAAGGCCATAGCCCAGCATCATAAATACAAAATAAAGGAGACTTCACTTCCTCGCAGAACCTGATATGCTTGGTCCATCTATGAAAGAAGCATTCAAGAATTCAAACACTGAAGGCTTCAAGTTTTTAACACCTTAAACTTGCATAGAAAATCTTAGAGCAAATAATTGATCTGTAATTATAATAGATTGCTCTTATATCACTATTATTACTACCTTTCATCAAACTCAGTTTGAGCTTCACCAGGGCCACTCAGCTCCAGGTGTCAGCACAGCCTCGGTCTGAACATATACAGAAGAGTTGAACTTTAGAGGTGAGTTGAGAATGACATTAAAGCAACACTTTGCTGAGTATCATCAAGAAATCTGGGCAAAATTGAAATCAATGAGAATCAGGAGGAACATTTTCTAATTGCTGGAGATATACAGAGAAAGATGCTTGTGGTTAGTGGACATCAATTAGCTCAGCTCCATGACATCACTACAGGAGTTCTTCAGGACACTGAAAGCAATTTCAATTACTTCATCAATGATCTTTGCTCCATTGTGAGATCAAAAGTGAGGATGTTCACTGAGTGCACAGTTCCATTGCAAGTCTTCACATAATGAAGCAATCTATGCTTGCATGCTGCTAAACCCTGATCTGTGACAAATACATATGGTGCACAAGTGGCAATTAATGACAGACCCAAAAAAGAGGAGAACAAACTCCCTTAAAATCCAAAAGTAGTGAAACAATATTGCCATGATTGAACCCCTGCAAAAATCCCAGTTATTTCCATTTTCTGGAATTTAACTGGACTAACTGCATAAATGCTATGCTTAGTATAGTGGGTCAGAAACTTCCCAAGGCAAACGTGTAGTGCAAAGAAAACTAGTTTATGAAAATGAACAAGCTGGTTATACAGGATTTCCATTTTGAAGTATTGAAGATGAGTCAGACCAGTATGGGTTATTCTTAAACATTCCAAATTTCTGTTTTGGCTGGGTATTTTGCAGCAAGTAACTTATCTTTTGACTCTCCAAATCAATCTACATGGCACAAGTTAGGAGGGTAATGGGATGCTTCTCAATTCTCTGGAGAAGTTCTGCTCAAACAACAATCCAGAAGAATAAAAATAATGTAATTTGTTTGTTTGGTACCTCATTCACTCTCTCCACAATCGACACACAGTCACAGCAGTACCATAAACATACCATTTCAAAAATGCACTGCAGTAACTCATTCCTCCAACACTATCTTCCAAAGCAGCAGCCTCAATATGAGAAGAACAAGAGCAACAACTGCAGGCACCTTCCAAGTGATATATTATCCTGACATGAAAATGAGCTGCTGTATCTTCAACATTCCTGGGTGAAATTTTCAGAGATCACAATCTAAGAAGCACTACACGACTTGCGTTAGAACATTTCAACAATGTGCCTCATGGTCAGCCTCTTAAGAGTAATTATAGATGGCAATACATATCCATAAATAAGAAAAAACACATAAACACTGTTATTAAACACTTGGTATGTACAAATTGGCTGTTGTATTTTTACATAGCTACAGTGATTCTACTTCAGAAGCATGTCATTGGTTGTAAAGTGCTTTGGGACAACCTCAGGCCATGAATTATGTTATATAAATGTAAGTCTTTTATTTGATCTCCACTGCACAACAATGTGTCTGTACGGATCCATTAGATTGCAATGCATGACGCTGCATTCAGAGGCAAACAATTCTATTATTATCAACAACAAATGAAATTTAACTATGTTTAAGAAGCAAAATCATTTTAATTGGAATGAATAAATTATTTTTGATGTAAACATGTTATCTAATTCAATCAAGTTAGCCACTGGTGAGCAGAAATATGCACTAGTGACCACAGGAAACAAATCTCTGGTCGAAAAATGTTCTCCTTTATAGTGTGATCATTCCGACCTTGCAGCACACACACAAATTACATTTTATCATCATCCTCCAGACATTGAGACATGCAAGTGTCTGAGGCGAAAAGCAATGAACGCTTTTGTGTGAATTTTTTACACAGGCGTTATTCAGGTGTATGCGCTACACAAAAAGCATACATTTAGATATAAACATGGCACAAAGAAAGACAATGTCACCCCATTTCCCCTCTCTCCCACTATCACCCTCCACATGACCCAAGAAAGGCAGCACTCTCTAAAATAGTGGTGTGAAAATTTTACAGCCTGAGTTTGAAGAAAGCAGCTACAGATCTGATGCAGTGTTAGCTAATTGTTTTTGGGAACAGTGGAACACAGGCCACCAGACAGGACATCCATGTCACTGATGCGTTGGATAAATATGCAATGATCATTGATATGGTCAAGATTTTTATTCATTGTGCTCAGTCACTGCTTGGTGTTGGTGAGCAGAATTTTGTGATGTCAGAGGTCAGGTTGCCCTTTGAAGAGTTTCACATCACTCACAGGTTGGGCCTCCTCCTCCAGACAAGAAAAAATTGCTGTACCCGTTTTGAGTCTGCTGTCAGCCATTTTTCATCTCCAGTGTATATTTGCAATTCAGATGAAACTGGAAGGCAATGTCAGTAGTTTTCACAGAATAAGCTACAGACCCAGCTCCCCAATCTAGGTGAATCCCCAAAACTTCATATGCCTTTCTGACTTGTCCATGCCACACCCACCATCTACCTCCTCAGGTTTGGGTATCTGCACATTCCCCCGTAATTATTTTATTTAACTCTTTATCTCTGCCTGAGTTTCTGGCCTACAGCTTAGTTATGGCGAACATTGTCATATTGTGTCCCTCTTTCACTGCCATGATATTCAGCATCAATGAAGCTCTTTTTACAATGCTCTATGCACCTCCTGTGCTCTCTCATCTCCTATTCTTGCATGTCAGTTAGCCCCTTTCACAGTTATTGTCTCCAGCATGCTGCCTCCAAGCCCCATCATTGACTTCTCCAGTTTCTATGCCATTATTTTGACCCCTGATAACATCCCCTCCCCTTGGTGTTCAGTGAACAGGCTCACAAGACTGACTATGGCTCACCTCCTAATAGAGTTTGGAATGACAGGGCCCTGAATGATTTCTGTGCATTTGTCTGACTGACTTACAGCTAATCTGTAGGCTGGTTGCACGGCTGACTGCAACCCAACTCCCATTGGCATGGAACCCTGACCCCAGCCACTTCAAACAGCTCATTAACTGTGTCCAAATCCCTTGAGGGATAGCCAACTGTGTCGTCAACTGACTGCAGCAGCACTCTCTGACTGATATTCACCCCTCTTGACTAAGGACTTCTCCCCTTTGACTTTAAGCCATGACCATTTGGTTGAATCACATTCAGTGTCTTTACCATATAATTTGCTGGCACATGGTGTAGGTATCACACTGATTTAATGTGGTGTTGTGCAGCAACATGTCCAACTCCTCAACTGATCATTGCTCGAAAACATCACAAGCTGCCCATCTTTGTGTCTATGCTAAACAATGAGGTGAGGCAGAAGTACTACAAGCGCATAAGCTCTGAAACGGGGTGGTAACGTGCAAAAAAGCAAGGTAAGGCAGCGATGTTTTGAGTATCCAAGTCTGTGAAAAGAGATTGAGCACTAAGAAAATCGGCTAAAAGCCTTGCAATGCGCCCTGTTACAATACATGAGATGGGTGTCTGTCCCTGTGCACAATGGTGCCTGCCGTTAGCACTGCAATATCAGGCTTTGTAAATTCTAAATTAAATTTGATTTGGTCAACTATTGTAAATAGATCTAAGATGTGCCATGATGATGTGGTGAGCCTGGCATTTTGCTATTGTTATCCTCTATAGTTGGAAGGTGCTGGTAGCTGCTGCATGGAGCATAATTTAATTTGTTGGGGCTAACCAAAGTGGGTTCCTGAAGTAGACAGTGTTGAGCTGCAAACATCAGTAACTTATTCTGACTCGGGAATTAATGTAAGCTAGTTTCTGTGCATTGCCTCAAAAAATAACAAATTGGCTGGCACAGCAGCTCAGTGGTTAGCCTTGTTGCCTCATGATACTAGGATCTCAGGTTCAATTCCAGCTTTGTGTGACTTGCTGTGTGGAGTTTGCATTATCTCCCTGCGCCTGTGTGTGCTTCCTCCAGGTGCTCAGCTATCCTCCCATAGTCCAAAGATGAGCAGGCTAGTTGGATTGGCTTTGCAAAATTGTCTGCAGTGTCCAGGAATGTGTGAGTTAAGTGGGTCAGCCATTGGAAATACTTGCTTATGGGGATAGGAGAGGATGCTCTTTGGAGTGTTGGCGCAGACCTGACAAGGCAAATGGATTATTTCTGCACTGAATGGATAATTCTATAACGTACCAAAAAACGAGGCAAGATTGGGTCATGATGAGATGTTAATGCATGCAGGTAGGTCCCCTGCTGCTCAGTAACAGGATTTTTATTCAGCTGTTGGAACCTTACGCGGACAGTCAGGTTTTTCCATCAACATCTGGAATCTCATTTTTCTTTTTCTCAGGTTTTTCCTGACTGTCTGAGCATTTTCCACATCATTTAGTGGCTGCGAAACCTCTGCCTCATGTGACTATTTGGTTAATTTAATTTATTCCACGACTCCAGGGTACTTTTAAATTTTAAATTGACCTTCAACTATGCCAAAAATTAGTACATTGATTCCAGCTTTCTTGTAAAGAAAATTTGCTGAAAAGGGTCTGTGCATGGCTTTTGAAAATATATCTGAACCTAAATCGCAAAAAAAGGATTTTATTGAACATTAGTCTGGTGTGGAATTATTCCCAAGGTTCTAGACTTTAAAAAACCTTTTCCAGCTTTATGTCTCAGTTCACAGCTCACATTTAGCATTCAGTTTGAAAGGGAGGAACCCGGGTCAGAAATAATTGTGCTAAATTTGATTATGGCTAATTAAGTAAAGGCACGAGGGCATTGCTAGCTAGAGTGAACTGAGAAAGGAGTTTAGCAAGAAAGTGAGTTGAAAAATGACAGACGTTTAAGAAAATAGTTTATGGATCACAGTAAGATATATCCCAGTGAAAAAGAAGGATTCTAGGAAGGGAATAAGCCAGTCATGGTTAATTAGGGAAATTAAAGACAGCATCAAATTGAAAGAAAGAACATTTGATTAATCGGAAGACAGAGGATTGAGAAAGTTTTAAAAACCAACAAAAGACAGACACAAATAATAAAAAAGCAAAAGATAAATTTTGAGGAGAAATTTGCAAGTAATATCAAGGCAGTCCGGAAAAAAACATCTTTAAATCTGTTAAGAATGAAGACAGAAGCCAAAGTGAACATAGGTTGATTGGAGAATGAGGCTGAGAAATAATAATGTGGAACCAGGAAATGACAGAGGACTTAAATAAATACTTTAAAGTACCATTCCTAAAATCATTAACTAATCAAGGAAGGAAAGGAGAAAAAGAAATAAATACAATAATTATCACGAAAAAAAATGCTCAGGTATCTAATGGGGCAAAAGACTGATAAATTTCCTGGACCCGATGGGATGCGCCTTAAAATATCAAAATGAGCTACAGAGATAGCGAATACCCTGGTAGGAATCTTCAAAGAATCCTTAAATTCCAGAGAAGTGTCAAAAGATGGAAAGCTGCCAATGAGATGTTGTTATTTGAAAAGGGAAAAAGGCAAAAAACCAGGTTGTATGAGGCAGTTAGCTTAATGTTTCAACAGGTAAATTATTAAAGTCTGTTATAAAGAATGCAATAACAGAGCAGTTAGAAATGTATATAATCAAGCAGATTCAGCAAGTTGTCGGAATTCTTTGAGGGAGCAACATGCAGGACAAATAAAGATGAAGTAGAGTGGATGTAATATACTTAGGTTTCTAGAAGGCATTTGAAAAGGTACCGCATGTTAATCTACTTAATAAAGTAAAGCAGAAGATAGGCTAACCGAGTGGGCAAAATTTGGCAGATGGAACACAATGTGAGAAAATGTAAGATTGTGTATATGCTTTGGAAAGAAAGAGGAGGTGAATGTTATTTAAATGGAGAAAGATTGCAGAAAACTACAGAAAAAGTTTTGGAAATCCTTCGGCATAAATCACAAAAAGAAAATGTTCAGCAGATAATAGAGAAGATAAATGGATTGTTTGTTATTATTTTTAAAGCAATAGAGAATAAAATTAGAGGGGTTTTACTAAATCTAGAAAAGGCACTAGTCAGACCTCAGCTGAAAAACTGTGAATTATTTTGGTCACCTTGTCTAAGGAATGATATTAAGGAATTGAAGGCAGTCCAGTGAAGATTTACTAGGCTGATACTGTGTACAGGTGACTGCCTCATGAGGAAATTGAATATTTTGGGCCGATACTCATGGGAGCTTAGGAGAATGAGAGGCCCATTGAAACACATAAGAGTTTTGGATGACTTGACAAAGTCAATATGGTAAGGCTGTGGGTGAGTTTGGGACTGCACAGCATAATCTTAGGTTAAGGGATTCCCCTTTTTAAAACAGAGGTGAGGAGGAATTTCTTCTTTCAGAAGGTATTGAATGTGTGGAATTCTTTACCAGAGAGGGTGCGTCAATAAGTATGTTGAAGGTTGAGACAGGTAGCTTTTTAACCAGAAACAGAATCAAGGGTTATGGAGAAAGGGCAAGAAAGTGTAACAAAGAACAAAGAACAAAGAACAAAGAAAATTACAGGAACACGCCCTTCGGCCCTCCAAGCCTGCGCCGTTCAAATCCGCTGTCTAACCTGTCATCTATTTTCTAACGATCTGTGTCCATTTGCTCCCTGCCCATCCATGTACCTGTCCAACTATATCTTAAAAGACGCTAATGTGTCTGCATCTACCACCTCCACTGGCAACGCGTTCCAGGCGCCCACCACCGTCTGTGTAAAGAACTTTCCACGCATATCTCCCTTAAACTTTCCTCCTCTCACTTTGAACTCATGACCCCTAGTAATTGAGTCCCCCACTCTGGGAAAAAGCTTTTTGCTATCCACCCTGTCTATACCCCTCATGATTTTGTAGGCCTCAATCAGGTCCCCCCTCAATCTCCGTCTTTCTAATGAAAATAATCCTAATCTATTCAACCTTTCTTCATAGCTAGCACCCTCCATACCAGGCAACACCCTGGTGAACCTCTTCTGTACCCTCTCCAAAGCATCCACATCCTTTTGGTAATGTGGCGACCAGAACTGTACACAGTACTCCAAATGTGGCCGAGCCAAAGTCCTATACAATTGCAACATGATCTGCCAACTCTTGCACTCAATACCCCGCCCAATGAAGGAAAGCATGCCATATGCCTTTTTGACCACCCTATTGACCTGCGTTGTCACCTTCAGGGAACAATGGACCTGAACACCCAGATCTCTCTGTTCATCAATTTTCCCTAGGACATTTTCATTTATTGTATAGTTC
This sequence comes from Stegostoma tigrinum, assembly GCF_030684315.1. NCBI lineage: Eukaryota > Metazoa > Chordata > Chondrichthyes > Orectolobiformes > Stegostomatidae > Stegostoma > Stegostoma tigrinum. The sequence goes on along the minus strand of NC_081359.1, from coordinate 6,069,054 downwards.
GTCCTTGAATTTGATCTCCCAAAATGCATCACCTTGCACTTGCCCGGATTGAACTCCATCTGCCATTTATCTGCCCAACTCTCCAGTTCATCTATATTCTGCTGTAATCTCTGACGTCCCCTTCACTATCTGCTACTCCAGCAATCTTAGTGTCATCTGCAAACTTGCTGATCAGATCACCTACACCATCCTCCAAATCATTTACACATATCACAAACAACAGTGATCCCAGCACAGATCCCTGTGGTACACCACTGGTCACAGGTCTCCAATTTGAGAAACTCCCTTCTACTACTACTCTCTGCCTCCTGTTGCCTAGCCATTTTTTTTTAATCCATCTAGCTAGCACACCCTGGACCGCATGTGACTTCATTTTCTCCATCAGCCTGCCATGGGGTACCTTACTGAAGTCCATGTATATGACATCTACATCCTTTCCCTCCTCAATCAACTTTGTCATGTCCTCAAAGAATTCTATTAAGCTGGTAAGACATGACCTTCCCTGCACAAAACCATGTTGCCTACCACTGATAAGCCCATTTTCTTACAAATGGGAATAGATCCTACCCCTCAGTACCTTCTCCAGTAGCTTCCCTACCACTGACTTCAGGCTCACTGGTCGATAATTACCTGGATTATCCTTGCTGCCCTTCTTAAACAAGGGGACAGCATTACCAAGTCTCCAGTCCTCCGGGACCTCACCCGTGTCTAAGGATGCTGCAAAGATTTCTGTTAAGGCCCCGGCTATTTCCTCTCTCGCCTCCCTCAGAAACCTGGGATAGATTCCATCCGGACCTGGGACTTGTCCACCTTAATGTCTTTTAGGATACCCAACACTTCCTCCTTCCTTATGTCAACTTGACGGAGAGTAAGCAAACATCTATCCCTAACCTCAACATCTGGCATGTTCCTCTCCTTTGAGTTGAGGGCTATCAGATCAGCCATAAGCAGAGCAGTTTTGATGGGCTGAATGGCTTACTTCTGCTTCTACAGTCTAATGGTCTTACATTAAACAAAGTACAATCTGCTTGGATTTTCTTTTGTTCCTTTGTATCAAGGGAAAGACCAATCTTTAAGCTAAGTTCCTAGATAATGAGGAGGTAGGGGAAGCCCTAAATGAGTTTTTTGCTTCTGTCTTTACGAAAGAAACGACCTGTGTAGTGAATGAAACCTTTGAAGAGCAGGTGTGCATGCTGGAATGGATAGAGATAGAGGAAGCTGATGTACTGAAAATTTTGTCAAACATTAAGATTGACAAGTCGCCAGGCCCGGATCAGATTTGTCCTCGGCTGCTTTGGGAAGCGAGAAATGCAATTGCTTCGCCACTTGCGAAGATCTTTGCATCCTCGCTCTCCACTGGAGTCGTACCTGAGGACTGGAGAGAGGCAAATGTAATTCCTCTCTTCAAGAAAGGAAATAGGGAAATCCCCGGCAATTATAGACCGGTAAGTCTCACGTCTGTCGTCTGCAAGGTGTTAGAAAGGATTCTGAGGGATAAGATTTATGACCATCTGGAAGAGCATGGCTTGATCAAATACAGTCAACACGGCTTTGTGAGGGGTAGGTCATGCCTTACAAACCTTATCGAGTTTTTTGAGGATGTGACTAGTAAGGTTGATGAGGGTCAAGCTGTGGATGTGGTGTATATGGACTTCAGTAAGGCATTTGATAAGGTTCCCCATGGAAGGCTCATTCAGAAGGTCAGGAGGAATGGGATACAGGGGAACTTAGCTGCTTGGATACAGAATTGGCTGGCCAACAGAAGACAGCGAGTGGTAGTAGAAGGAAAATATTCTGCCTGGAAGTCAGTGGTGAGTGGGGTTCCACAGGGCTCTGTCCTTGGGCCTCTACTGTTTGTAATTTTTATTAATGACTTGGACGAGGGAATTGAAGGATGGGTCAGCAAGTTTGCAGATGACACAAAGGTCGGAGGTGTCGTTGACAGTGTAGAGGGCTGTTGTAGGCTGCAGCGGGACATTGACAGGATGCAGAGATGGGCTGAGAGGTGGCAGATGGAGTTCAACCTGGATAAATGCGAGGTGATGCATTTTGGAAGGTCGAATTTGAAAGCTGAGTACAGGATTAAGGATAGGATTCTTGGCAGCGTGGAGGAACAGAGGGATCTTGGTGTGCAGATACATAGATCCCTTAAAATGGCCACCCAAGTGGACAGGATTGTTAAGAAAGCATATGGTGTTTTGGCTTTCATTAACAGGGGGATTGAGTTTAAGAGTCGTGAGATCTTGTTGCAGCTCTATAAAACTTTGGTTAGACCGCACTTGGAATACTGCGTCCAGTTCTGGGCGCCCTATTATAGGAAAGATGTGGATGCTTTGGAGAGGGTTCAGAGGAGGTTTACCAGGATGCTGCCTGGACTGGAGGGCTTATCTTATGAAGAGAGGTTGACTGAGCTCGGTCTCTTTTCATTGGAGAAAAGGAGGAGGAGAGGGGACCTAATTGAGGTATACAAGATAATGAGAGGCATAGATAGAGTCGATAGCCAGAGACTATTTCCCAGGGCAGAAATGGCTAGCACGAGGGGTCATAGTTTTAAGCTGGTTGGTGGAAAGTATAGAGGGGATGTCAGAGGCAGGTTCTTTACGCAGAGAGTTGTGAGAGCATGGAATGCGTTGCCAGCAGCAGTTGTGGAAGCAAGGTCATTGGGGTCATTTAAGAGACTGCTGGACATGCATATGGTCACAGAAATTTGAGGGTGCATCCATGAGGATCAATGGTCGGCACAACATTGTGGGCTGAAGGGCCTGTTCTGTGCTGTACTGTTCTATGTTCTATGTTCTATGTTCTATAATAAGCTCCAGGCCTTATTAAAATAAAATCATGTCTACTCCTGTAGCCTTTCAATGATCATTAGTTCAGCTTTTATTGGCTTTACAGTAGCTAAATTATTTTATTTAACCAAGTTGAAGACTGTGGAAATATTCCACCAATTAGAAGTTAGAATATGCTTTCAATATCCTCCAGCAGTTTTCAATAATGATGAGTCCAAGAACAGTGAAAACAAAGATTTTATTCAGCCTTTCATGACCAAGATTTACACTATTTTAATGCAGTAATTACTAAATGTTTTACTGTTGAACATGTGTAAATTTTAAAAGTTGAATAACACATTGTGAACCATTAAATTGTAAGAGAGCCATAACACGGTAGAGTAAACCTTATGAACTTTCAGATTTGGAATCAAATGGGGAACTTTGTTGAATATTCAGATTCTGGTATTGCACTGGGGTCACCTGATTGATAGCATTGTCCCTGTTTAATATTTGCACTGAAGAATGGTATACCAGAGCCAATCTACATCTGTCAGTGCAGCTACGACACTGACATCTCCGTGACTATGTTGGCAATCATCCAGGAATGTCTGATCCACATTGTCATCTGGCTTGGCCAATCACTTCTCCTTCAACATTCTTTCAATATTAAATAGAGTTAGAGGCCGTCAGGCAACAAGTGCTCAGTAAGAGCACCAATGATCAGTCCAGCTTCTACCAGAGCTATTTGGTGTGGTTCAGGGGGTGATTCAAGACCTGAATGCATTTGGGGAGACTGAGGTAGCACCAAGTTGGAGAATCACAAAAGTTTACAGAAGAAGACCATACAACCTGTTTGCCCATGCTGGTTATTTAGATCACCAAATCACCTATCCCACTCTCCCGTTTTGCGCTATTGCCCTGCAATTTTGTTAATTTTTCAAACATTACTTTTTTGAAAGCCTTGATTGAATCTGCTCCACCCCTCTCAAGTGGGGCATTGCAGACCTGAACACTCACTGCAAAAACAAAATCATGTTACCATTGGTTCTTTGACCAGTCACCTTGAATGAGACTCCTTTTGTTCTCAATCCTTCTGGCAACAGAAACAGTTTACCCCCACATTCTCAGGCCAGTGTGATGATGCTGTAGCTTTAAGAGGTGTATTTTGTCCTGGTTTCTTTTAAGAGAGAGATTGAACAAGACGTGTGGAGTTGGCTCGTGAGAACCACGTGAATAAACAGGTTGGGAGGCCTCTTTTTTTACAACAGCCTGAATGGGTGCAACCAACTCTTACACATCCAGATTTCTGGGTTTTGGTTTTTCAGCAATATCAGAAGCTGTGGGAGTCTTAGGGGAGTTCAAGGCTTCAGCAAATGTCTCCTGGCTGCTACACTCTGAATTTTCACTTGATTTTTTTTAGGAGATTGGAGACCTGCATGTGAGAATCTGTGTCTGAATTTTCCTTTTTGCAAAGGGGTGTATTTATGGGACGTTACTTTATTGGAACAGTTCATTAGTAAAAGCTACTGCATAAATTGTTCTGTTAAATTTTCCAATAGATCTTAGTTGTTCTAAATTACTCTTTCTTTGGTTGTATTTTAACAACAGTGTTTAAATAAACTGTGTCTTGCGAAACATTGAGTAGTTCTACCAGTTGTATTGTGTCTGGAACATCGAACTTCACATTTACCTTTAAAATCAAAAGTTAGAGTATGGGCTACCTTCTTAGAAACTTTTGAGGTAGTCCTGTCTGGTCCATATCATAAGACCTCTCATAATTTATAGCACTGTTAGTAAATAGACTTTTAATATGTTTTTCTCCTCGCAGAACAAACCCAACTTTTCCAACTGTTTCCCCAGCGCTGGAGCCATTCTTGAGAACCTTATATGCCCTCTCCGTAATTCCTTTGCATCTTTCTTAAAGAGTGATGTTGAGGACGGGGCATTATTTTATTTGAGGCTGAACTAATGTTTTATACTTTTATCACAAACTCCTTGTTAGTCTATTCTATGCTCCATAATAAAGCTCTGTAGTATTTTTGCTTTACTAAATGGTTTATTGAACGGTTTCTCAATTTGTCTTGCCGCCATCAATGATTTGTATTTTTTTACCCAAAATTCCATGTCTATATTTCAATGCGTAAGTTGCCTTGAAGTCCCTACAGACCCACACTTTACTCTTTCACTTTATATGTGCCTGTAGAAAATGTTTGGCTTCACTTTCATGTTATCTGCCAGCCTCTCCCAAGTATTCTTTCTTTTTCTCTTATTTAATTTTTGTTTCACATTTGGTTGGTGTGTATCCTGCAATTTCCAAGACAATAACATTGTGGAATAATTACAAGAACTGTGTCATGGTTCAAGAAGAAGGCCCTTTTATCAGGCTAACAACAAAATGTGAGGCTGGATGAACACAGCAGACCAAGCAGCATCTCAGGAGCACAAAAGCTGACGTTTCGGGCCTAGACCCTTCATCAGAGGCCTCTGATGAAGGGTCTAGGCCCGAAACGTCAGCTTTTGTCCTCCTGAGATGCTGCTTGGCCTGCTGTGTTCATCCAGCCTCACATTTTGTTGTCTTGGATTCTCCAGCATTTGCAGTTCCCATTATCCCTTTTATCAGGCTGCCTAGGGATAATCTTTCACAAATCTTTGGACATCCACATTTGTTCTAAAGCAAGTGAAGTGTATAGAAATATAATTTGGAATTTTCCTCAGGGTGGATCCCATGCAGATTGCTGTCCTGGCCCTTCATTTTCACAAAAGAAGGGAGTTCCACATTTTTGAGAGGAAATTCTGCTCAACTCCTTCAGAATTGCAGAGCTGAGCTTTCACCCCCAGAGTCCTTTCACGGTACAAAAGTTTTGAAGGAAGGTGAATCGTGACCCTTTTTCACTACAGTCAGCGGCTGCAGTATTCTAAAATTTAAAAGTCCTAACAGGCACTTTGATAGTTGCTGTCAACCTGAAAATACAGAAGGTAAGTTAGGGTGTTGAGAGGGAAGAGTGTCAGTTGAGTGGAAGTTAGCATGGCAGTGAATTAGGGTGCCAGGTGGGTAGGACACCAGGTAATTAGGATGCCAAGTGGGGAAGGTGTCAGAACGCCAGGTAATTAGGGGACTAACTCAGATACATGCTAAGAATCATTAGTGTAGGTGTCAAATGCATTGAGTGCTGGGCAAAGTGAGATGGTGAGTGATAGAGTATTTAGGACGGGTCACGTAGTTGGGATAAATTGGGTTTGGAAGGAAGCGTGGGTGTCAGGATTGGACTGGGAGTGGGGTTGTCCCAGGGCCAGCACCTGTGTTGTAGGGGAGCATTCAGGTTGGTGTGACAGAGGAGTGCCAGGTTAGTCTGGTGGGGTGGCAGTGAGGAAACAGATCGAATTCTGGGTAGGGTCAAGGCAGGATGCAGGAGGAAAGCGGGAGGAGAGAGGAGGTTCCATGAGTGGGGACATGGGGTTGAGTCTGGCAAAGAGAAGTGGAGTTGAGTTCAGAAGAGGGAAAGAGTGGTTCATGAGGAATGTCCGATCTGAAAGGGACTGGGTGCCAGGAAATTAAGGTGCCAGTTGTTTAGGTGCGAAGGTGATGAAGCCAAGTGGTGGCGTGTCAGGGTGCAAGGGGTGGTTGAAAGTGTTCAGGGATCGATGAGAGAAATTGGGTCCAGTGGGGGTTGGGAAGCAAAGGGTTTGGGCCTGGCAGTGGGAAGTGGTGTTTCAGTCAGGATATGTGGATTGTAGATGGTCTGAGCGAGCAGTAGTTTACAGTGTGTGAGATAAGCATGGTGTCAGTTTAATAGCAATTCAGGAGTTAAACTATGTACAGTATATCATACTCATTGCACTTCATTTCTTTGGAACCCTCTGAATTCTCCCACTTAAATGAAAGCTTTTGGGGGGCTCCAGGAGTAGAGAAATTGCCCAGTGGAATCTTCATCTTCGAGGACAATTCCTTTATGGTGTGCTACAAGTGAGACTCGGCAGGGTTTCTATGTTCAACTTTAATTTGTGCTGGAAAAACTGTCTGAAGAGTGAACAATTCAAACCAATAACACTGGGATGGTATGGGGAACAGGGAAGCCAAGTTGCACAAAGCAAGGCATAGAAATAGTTTAAAGTAAATGGCTAGATTATATGTTTCGGTGCCACTCAGGGATCCTGTCTGTTCTTTGAATAGTTCTATGGAATATACCCTTGAGGGCAGACAGGGTTTTGGTTCAACTCTTAACTGAAAGGCAGTCTGCCAATATTCATTCAGTGATGCTCTGAAGTGTGAGCCTGGATTATGTGCTCAAGTTATATATTGTAACTTGTTGAGTTCCTGAAACAAAGTTGACATCTTATGCAGTCTTTGCCCTCAGACCATTTTTAAAAGAAAGCTGATATTACACTTTCCAAGCACAAAAGAAGTTCTGCTTCTTTCAGGTAAATCAGCAGTAATTTTCAAATTGAATATTAAAGTTGGAAATTTTCTGGGAACTATGCCTGCTGTGCCAACATCCTTTAAGAAATCCAATTTTTCTATTGCTCCAGTCATGCCCAGCTGGTTGTTGAGCAGAATTACTCTAGATAATATTCTGGAGCCTATAGTTTCAAAACTCACTCTTCACATCCAGCTTTGAGACATTTCCTTTTCTTTAATGTCTTCACGTTGTCTCTAAGCATCAGCTGTCCCATCAAATTTTGTTTTCTTTCAATCAGTGGGGCTGTCAAAAACAAACACAATTCATAAAGGTCAGAGATAATGGGAACTGCAGATGCTGGAGATTCCAAGATAATAAAATGTGAGGCTGGATGAACACAGCAGGCCAAGCAGCATCTCAGGAGCACAAAAGCTGACGTTTCGGGCCTAGACCCTTCATCAGAGCTCTGATGAAGGGTCTAGGCCCGAAACGTCAGCTTTTGTGCTCCTGAGATGCTGCTTGGCCTGCTGTGTTCATCCAGCCTCACATTTTACAATTCATAAAGGTATTTTAAATGTTATAACTGTTCCTGCAAGTATCACTTCCTCTGGCAGTTCATTCAGAAGAACCACCCTCAGTGTGAAAGTAGTTGCCCCCAATACTTGACTTTATCCTTCAATTTGGAGGCACACTTGAAAATTCTTGCCACCTAGAAATGCATTGCATCAGAACTGACCCTCCAAGTCATCAATCAAAATCCAGTAGAGGATTCCTTCAGTAATCTACCAGACAGTTATCAACTTTAGTGGACATCGATTAGATGAAAAGCCACTCAGCTTGTGTGCCAGGTGGTACACTCTCTGAGGTTACCAGGACAGAGGCTATCAACTTGCATCACGATTCATCAGCACCCCCTTAGCCTCTGGGATGCAAAGGCTGTCCCTGGGGATTTCATTACCACGACCATGTGGTCACTATGAATTCACTATCATAACGTCACATTTCTCCACATTCTACTTCATCTGCCACACAATTTCCCACTCACTTCACTTGTCCAAGTCACATTGAAACATCACTACAATAATTCACAGCTCACTCTTTCTTCCCTAGTTTTGTGTTATTTACAAACTTGGAGATAATATATTTAGTTCCCTAATTCAAATCATTAAAATATGTTGCAAATAGCTGTGGTCCAAGCACTGGTCCCTGCACTACTCAACTATTCACTGGTTACCACTGGAAAAAGGCCAGTTTATTTCTCCTAGAATGTAGAAAACTGAACAGTACAGCTTAGAAACAGACCCTTCAGCTCACCATGATGCTATTCTAAACTAATACCATCTCCCAGCATCTGTTTTCTCTGTGCCCTAGCTGTTCATGTGTTTGCCTAAATGACTCTTTAATTTTCCTATCATATGTGCTTCTAGCATCTCTCCTGACAATGCATTCCAGGTACCTACCACCCTCTGTGCAAAGCAATTGCCTCACATCTTCTTTAAACATTCTCCCTCTCTCCTTAAACCGATGCACCCTAGTATTTGCTATTTCCACCCTGGGAAAAGTATTGCATTATCCACCTTATACATGTCTTCCACAGTTTTATCTCCTCTATCAGATCGCCCCACAGCCTACAACACTCTAGTGAATACAATCCGAGTTTGTCCAACCTCTCCTTGCAGCTAATATACTCCAATCCAGGCAACAACCTGGGTAAATTTCTTTTGCCCATCTCCACATTGGGCCCGTCTTTGGAGGGGACTGGCCAGGCTTTATCTCTGTCAACTTTCTGGGACTGGAAATATGGTGGACATGTACATTTTTTCTAGAAGAATGTTCTGCTAGGACAGGATCTTTCCTGACTTAATACGGTCCCCTCAAAACTTGGGTCACAGGAGTGCACATTGCACACACCAGTTTAAAAATGCTATGGGTGTCACTAGCTAGGCCACTATTTATTGTCCATCCCTATTGCCCACAGGACAGTTAAGAGTCAACTGTATTGCCATGAATCAAACGTCACATGTAGGCCAGACGCTGGTTTCTTCCTTCAAAGCTATTAATGAGCTGAGATGGGGTTTTCTGACAATTGATCCACGGTCATTATTAGAATGTTAATTCTAATTTAATTTTTGTTGCATTCAAATTCCACCAGCTGATGTGATGGGGCTCGAACACGTATTTCCAGAATGGGAATCCAAGTTGTCAGTCTAATGTCAATAGATGCAATTACCCTGATTTAGTCACTAGTACACACTTTAATGGGGAGAAAATTTCACAGTCTATCACTTGGCAATCCAAAGTCTTTATGCATAACATCATTGTTACATTCACACTGAATGTATCAATTCTCCACAAAAAAGTATGATGGATATAGAGAAATAATATTTGTCCCAGAGTTTAAATTTCAAAACTGGTCTGTAGTTAGTTTGGGAGAAATTTCCTACAATGAACTTAATAACTTTTATCTACATTGTAAGGATAAATTTACTTCCAACAGCTGCCATTTGATTTGCAGCATTAGTTTTAGAAACTCAGAGTGAAACAAGCCCTTCTTTCATACTATAATTTGTACCGGTTGCTCTCTAAAATAGTTTAGAGAATAGCGCTGTGAATTATTTGGCAGTGACAGATCATCCTGCCAATTTAAAAAATATCAAATTGTCATGACCATTTGCATTTTGATAGATGAAGTTATTAAGGCTACATATCACTAATGGGCATGGTGGCTTTGAGACTATGTTGTTGACCTAACAATGTGGAGGCCTACAGTAGAAATCTAGAAAATGTAAATTCAAACCTCGTTTTGGCAGTTTGTGAATTTAAACTCAATTTATGTGAAAGAAAACAAGCTGGACATTGAAAATGGCTTGTATGTGATTCCAGTTCAAAAACATGGTCAACTTTCATCTGTTCTCTGACATTGCCCAGTGTAGCACTCAGTTACATCAAAACCTTAAATAGCAGTGGCTCAAGAAGATTTTTCAGCTTTCTCAAGGCAACTTGTGATGGACAAGAAGCATTAGTTTGCCACTGAGATGCACATCCTAGAAATCATTTTCTTTTTAAATTACTGGTGCTATTTGAGCAGGATTTCAAAGCCATGGCAGTATTTCTTTGGCAGCTGTTGAGGAAACTTCCCTCAGAGACCAGCTGGTAATAAAATATTTCTTTGCATCTTGCACCCTGTTAGGCTGCAGATGTCCTCGAAGATATTTTATTTCCACTGACATCTGTCTTAAAAATGGTCAGTGACTTAGTTAAAAGAAAGCAAGTCACCCAGATGGTATAATCTCCTGAAACATGTAGATGTGATTCATTCAGAAAACATTACAGCTTTTCTGTCTGATGTAGCATAAATTGAAATATTAATCATGCTTTGTGCATTTTGCAAAATTCTCAGATTTTTCTGAAGGGTTAAAAATATGATACACCATATTCAGTAAGCATTTGTGGCATGCTAAATTATTGATGTTCCCCAGAATCTCCAAAGAAGCATAATATAATTGAATTTTATGCTCAGTTTAAAGCAAGGAAAAGTGGATCCAAGGATAATATGCTAAATTTAATTTAGGAAAATTATGACAGCATGAAAGAAGAAGTAGCTAAAGTGTACTTGTAAGTTAAATTAAGGAACAGATAACTAGTGATGCAGTTGCAGATGTTTAACGGGATTGTTCTAATTACACAATTGGAACACTCTAATGTGAAAGAAAAATCTTAGCTGAAATATCAAAGCATTGTCTGAAATCTTCCATGTTAATTTTTGGGGAAAGCCAATCTACATTGGAAAATAAGTGAACATATCTCAGTATTCAAGCAAGGAAGAAGAGAAGAAGTAGGAAACTACAGGCCTCCGACCTTGTGACCTCAGAATTCCTGGCCTTCGGCTTTGCTGTCTCAGAGCTCTCAGCCTCAGAAGATCCGGCCCCAGCACAGACCCAACGAGACATCCTCTTGGCATGGTGTGGTGGTGTCTTGGCTCAGCATGGCAGTCTGCCAACCCTGTGTGGAGCCCCCTTGGCCTGACGTGGCATTTTCTCAGCCAGTCATGACAATCTCCCAATGGCCTAGTGTGGTGGTCTTCAGGTGGTATGTAGCATTCTCTCAGCCTGGCATGGCTTCGGCATGGACTTCCAGCCTCAAGGTGATTCTAGAGTGATCTCCCAGGCTCATGAACATTGAGATGAAGCTAGGTGTGGTCTAGAGTCAAGGCCTGGAGGCTAGGTGGAAGCATGGGCTGGGTCAAACAGCTGTTGTTCTGAACATTTTTTCTCCATTTAATAATTTACTCCTAAAGTCTGCAATGCTGGAGCTTTTCCTTTCCCGTTTTTCCAAGAACTGTAACTGACAAAGCTATCCCTAATTTAACGCTGTAAGCAGCGACTTGTACACTTTTCATTGTATTCATTTCAGTACGTGTGACAATAAAGCTAATCCTAATTCTAATATCTGCTGTAAGAAAGATGTCAGAAGCTATCACTAATGGCAGTAGAGCCAAACACATAAAAGGTTTAAGATAATCAGACAGAGTCAATCTGATTTTGTGAAAGAGAAATCATATCTCAACATTATATTGGAGTTCTCGGGGAAAATAACATGTGATGTAGATATAAGGGAAATAATGCATATACCAAACTTAGATTCCCAATGACATTTGAAAATGTTCCACATCAAAGGTTACTGCAGAAAATAAAAGCTCGTATCATAGAGGATAAATTATTGACAAACAGATAAAAGGTTGGTTTCTGGAATCAGACATAATGTACAAACGGATCATTTTCTATTTGGCAAAATGCAAAGAGTGGTGTGCCACAGAGATTAGTCCTGGGGCTTCAAAGTTTTATGACTTACATAAATGATTGAATGATGGTACAAAATATATGATTTCTAAATTTGTTAATGGCACCAAGATTTGTGGGAAAATAAGTTGTAAAAAGGCAGCAAAGAGATATAGGTAAGCTAAGTGGGTGGACAAAAAACCGGTAAAAATGGAACATAACATGAGAAAATCTGAGATAATAAAGTGTGAAGCTGGATGAACACAGCAGGCCAAGCAGCATCTCAGGAGCACAAAAGCTGACGTTTCGGGCCTAGACCCTTCATCAGAGGGTTAGGCTCTGATGAAGGGTCTGGGCCCGAAACATCAGCTTTTGTGCCCCTGAGATGCTGCTTGGCCTGCTGTGTTCATCCAGCTTCACACTTTGTTATCTTGGATTCTCCAGCATCTGCAGTTCCCATTATCTCTGAGAAAATCTGAAATTGTTCATGGAATGTTGGTCTTTATATCCGGATGACTGGAGTACAAGGATGTAGCAAATATAATACAATTATACAAAACCATGACTAGACACTATTTGGGGAGGTGTGAGCAGATCTGTGTACCTTAGGAAGGTTATAGAAACCTTGGACAAATTACAACATAGATTTACAAGGAAAGTTAGAAAGAGTGATTGTACAAATTAGACCTGTTTTGTCTAGAATTTAGGAGGTGAAAGAAAGATCTGATGGCATCTTCAAGACATTAACAGGGAAAGGCAGGGTAGATAGACTATTTTTGCTGGTTGGAAAAGTTTAGACCTAAGGAGCATAGTCTGAGAATTAAGGCCAGACCATTCAGGAGAGATGTTAGGAAGCACTTCTACACAGAAAGGGCAATAGACTTCGGAACACTCTTCCACAAATGACAATGAATGCTGGATCAGTTGTTAATTTTAAATCTGAGATAAAATTTTGTTAAGCAAAGGCCTGGGCTAAAAGCAGGTGTATGGAGTTAGGTCCCAGATCAGCCATGATCTCATTGAATGGTGGAACAGACTCAAGGGGCCGAATGGCCTAATCCTGTTCCTATGTTCAACATGCTGCGTGTTACTGTATGTACAGCCAGTACATGGGTGCAGGTCTGAGATTGAAACAGCACACTGCGCACAACTCCTTGACCACTGAATGCTAAAAAATACATGGCAAGTTGCCTGATTATGTGTCATTTTTAAACAGCAAGCTAATACAACAATCCCATGAACCTTTAAGTCTTGGTTGAGGGAGCAATGCTCAAAAAGGCTAGCGAGGGATGCTGGAAGCATCCAGGTGGGTACTAAGTAAGTGAAAGCTAATAAAACAAGCGAAAAGTCTTGAGATACCTCTCAGTCAAGAACGTGCACTAATACCAACACCTCTACTTCCCCAGGAGGCCAAGAAAATTTCGATGCCAACAAGAATTCTTAGAGATGCACCATCCTATCTGGATACATCACAGTATGGTTTGGCAATTGATCTTTTCATGACGACAAGAAATTGCGGAGAGTTATGAACATATCCCAATCCATCACAAAAACCAGCCTTGTATCCATTGGTTTCATCTATACTTCCCGCTACTTTGGGAAAGCAACCAACATGATCAAAGACCCCTCCCACCCTGGCTATGCTCCCTTCCGCCCTCTTCCATTAGGCAGTTGGTATAAAAGTTTGAAAACACAGTTGAACAGATTCAAGAACAGCTTACTCCGTGCTGTTATCAGACTTATGAACAAACTTCTCATACATTAGAGTTGGTCTTTCTGTGCACCTTCTCTGTAGCTGTAACATTGCATTCTGCATTCTGTTTGACCACCCCGATGTACTTACGTAAGGTACAATTTGTCTGAACAGCACACAAATTTTTATAAATTTATTCATTTGTGGGCAGCACTGGCTGGGACCAGCATTTATTACCCATCTCTCGTTGCCCTTGAGAAGGTAGTAGTGAGCTGCTTTCTTGAACCGCTGCAATCCACCAGCTGTGGTTTGACCCACAATGCTATTAGGAAGGGGATTCCAGGATTTTGGCCCAGTGACAGTGAAGGAATGCCAATATATTTCCACATCAGGATGGTGAATGGCTTGGAGGGGAATTTGCAGCTGGTGGTGTTCCCATGCATTTGCTGCAACACAGTACTTTTCACTGTTTCTCAGTACATGACAATAATAAGTCAAGCTGAATCAAAGTTAAGTCTGTGAGCTGGGTGTCTGCCCTGCATTTTAATCATAGTTGCCAGTGTGTTCCAAAGTACTTTGGAAGTGCAGCAGTGTTGAGCACATGCACCATTGACATGTTACAATAATGCAGACAGGGTGGTAAAGATGCCAGCATCTGGTGACATAGGGTGGGTGCAGCTACTGCCAGGGAGCATGCCCACGATCTTGGTATCAGATGTCCAAGGAGGCATCCTGAGGGGCCAATGGCGAATTGCAATCATCAGGTCCGCACTCAATCTTCCACGTCGAGAACTTATGGCATCTTGTTTCTAACTATCTCATGGTACAATAAGAAGCTGCATATGTTGGAGGTGGTATTTACAGTAAATGAGGCTGATCGGAAGCAATAATCCCTGTTACTAAACCTCTCGTCCCTCCTTAGCAAGAATCTTGTCTCTCCATCTGGAAATCTGTTGGAAAATGTAACTAGTTGCTCCCGACATTGAGAAAGTCTTCGTGGGACCTCTCCCGAAATTCTCCCATGCTTTCTTTCCAGAGGCAATATCATTCAGATTCTGCCCAAACTTAAATGTGCTATCTGCCAAATGTCCTTAAAGCAGCTTCATGATGAAAGAGTAGGCAAAAAAATTGAAGCATTGAGATTGACCATTGCTGCTGAACAATTAGAATGAACAGAAATGGCACTGAAATGCAAACACCCTTTGAAATGTTGATTACAGACAATAGTGCTACAAGATAGTTGGTACCCTTCAGTAATCTTTCTTCTGTGCCTTTCTTTCTCGTGGCCAATGGTGACAGCATGTGTTGCTCTGCTGCACAAGGAACTGCTAACAAATATATTCACAGGCTTTCCCACAGCCGTTGCCTGATCTCTCCCATGTGAAGGCTGAACATCAAAATCTCATTTTTAAAATGCTGAACATGCTTTGTATGACTATTATTGAAGGACTGTGAGTTACATTATAGCATTCTTATGTGTGGTTCAGGGGATTTTGTTTCAGCATCAGTAATCACAGCCTTAAACCACAGATTCTGTCACATGGCAAAAAGAGACTATAATCAACTAACATGCACACAGACACTGATATGTATAGGTTAATGTTCTATCTAACATGTTCCTAACTCTCTTCTACAAGCCTGATGTAGAAATAGCAACAATAAACCAGCCACTAGTGCTGCAAGATGATATTGGTGGCATTTCACTGAACTCAGATTAATGGATTGGAAGCTTTTCCAGTCATAGTGGAAAGATTCATTCTCTATATCTCCAAGGAGGAACTATGCATGAAGTGGCTACATGTTGTGTAGGAAGTTAACAGTGGCATAAAATAGCATGTTGTTTCTCTTTTGCCGCTGCAAGACAAGGGCACAGTATCCCTCTGAGCCGAGCCTGCCCGGCAAATTCTAACTGGTCCCACTTCCCTGGAACTGACATGATGCCATGAGGGGAATGCTGTGACCCAACGTAAACTAAGTTAAAACAAATGATTTGAAGTAAAGTTGTCACTGCCCTATCAGACCACAGTGTTGGTCTCTCACAAGGGGGAGAGGGTTAAGACTCACAACATGTAGTAGTTTAACCTGAAGGTCACCAAGCCTCAGGAGGGGGGAGAGGTTCAAAAGGGAAATCCTTTCATAACAAGTCCAGCCAGAGCAGGAATTGAACCCACATTGTTGTTGTCACACACTTTGCAAACTGGCCATTAAACAACTGAGCTGAAATGAATACTGTAAAGAAAGACTAAATCAGCATGCACAGAATGAACGAAAATCTCTCGTTCTTCTGTGGCATTGTTCCTTAACCCTACGCCACCTACTCTAATGCCTCATTGCATGGCTTGATGTCAGATTTCATCTGAAAATGCTCCGGTGCAGTAGCTTTGTCGTCTTAAAGGTGCTATGCAAATGCATAAGAAGGAAAAACACAAATTGCTGGAAAATTTCTGCAGATATGGCAGTATCTTTGCAGAGGAACAGAGTTAACACTTCAGGTCCAGTGACCCTTCTTCAGAATTGATGGTAGTTGGAAAAGGATGGTAATTATGCAGAGTATGGCGTGCGGCTAGCGAGAAGAGTAAAAGGTAGGTGGAGATAGAGCCCAAAGAGAGAAAAAAAAAACTGTTGGGCGGACAAATGAGTGGATAAAGGGTCAAACTGGGAGAATATGTAGCTGTTAACAGGGACCATTAATAACTGACAATAGGTTGAGTATGAGGACAAGGCCTGTGTGAGGAGGTGCTATGCAAAATCATGTTGTTGTTACTATGACCTGGGCGAAGGTATGTCTTTATGCATGATACTCAAACACACTTATGAAATCCTGTCCACATGTATCTCACTGCAATGAATTTTAAAAGAACAAGTAACACTTATGAGGCAGATTCACTTCTTTTCACTTGACCATCAACTGTTGCCTGGTCAGAACACAAAGACGTTCCGTGATTCAGAAAGATACAAATTCCAGGGCCATTCCAGGGATTGAGGCCTATCATGTAGATTAACATTCCAGTAAATTAATGATTTGCCTTCTTTTGGAAGAGAAACCAAATATAATTGCCTTCTCAAGTGGATGCCAAATGTCCATCTTGTATTTCAAAGAAAAGCAGAAGATTTATTCCCTGAATCCTTGCCCCTCTTCCATTATCACTGCCTTAGGCTATTTGGTTACTAACATCATTGATTTTTGTGCAAACCAGCTGTACAAAATCGGCTGGCATGTGCGAAATGGCTTAGACTTTGAACAGAACAAGCAATTCAAACTACATCGTTGTGGCACTGTGAGTCATCCACAGTCACAAATGTGATTAACCACAACCTATCGACTCATAGTTTGACAGATTTCCCACTTCATTAACCTCAAGTATTCAAACTTGGAGTTGCGGGCTGGGCATGGAGGTACGAGTGAGGGAGAAGCTGAGTGGTCATGCCAGTAGCAGAATCAGACCCTACCCTAAAAATGAGGTGTCAACCTGAGGAGGGTACAATTGGTGGGGAGCAGCTCACCACCTCCTTTTCCTGGGCAGGTAGGAATGAGCAAAAATACTGGCCCAGCCAACGATGTCCCCATCCATGAATGACTTTAAAGAAAGGTCCCTTCAATGTATTAATGTCTATAGTTGAAAAATATTTTATGGGTTGTAATGCTTTCTGAAGTTATGAATGACACTCTATAAAATCAAGTTGCTTCTGTTTTCCAAATGCTCACATAAATGTGAAGGGATCTATTCACCTTTGTCATGCCTTCAGTGAAATGGAGAGGTGCGATGACTTTGCAATTCTCGACACATCTTTCCTCCATAAACTTTAACTCATGAAATATATCATGTCTTGAAGACACTGCTCTTCAGTCAGTTCTCTGCAGTAGACAAAATCTGGACAGTAATTCAGGAGGTGAGCGAATGCTTTTTTATTTCATAAACCAAGAGACGTAGATGGCTTTGGTTCATGTTCCTCACAGATTACACTTGATACCTATTCTGCTTGATGTAAAATTGCAATGGAATTCAATTCACCGTGTTTATGTTGTTTGGTGCGAGGCGATGCCACAGTGCAGCCAACTCAGCTCTGAAAAGCAAACCGATGTTGACAGTTGATAGTTCATTATCAAAATTATCAGCACTTACAGAAATACAATCACAGACTTACAAAATCATGCAGTACTGAAGGAGATTATACAACTTATGTATCAGTATCAGCTCTTTGAAAGACCTATTCATTTAGAGCTTCTCTCTCTTTCCCCATTACCTTGCATTTATTTTTTGCCTTCTTCAGTTTGTAATCAATTCTCTTTTGTGAGTTATTATTGAATCCGCTTCCATGACCTTTTCAGGCAATGCATTGCACTTTGCAGCATGCATTGCATAAAAGATAATTCTCCTTATCTCCTCTCTACTCCTTTTGCTAATTATCTCATGTTTGAGACCCATCATAATTTTGAGTGCCTCCATTAAATCTCTCCTTAACCTTCTCTGATCTAAATCCCAGGTTTTGTAATCTCTGTACGTAAGTGATTACTGGTAACATTCCATTAATTCTCCTCTAACCTTCTCGATGGCCTTGATTTTTTTTTCATTATGGCATGAGTTCCAGTTTATACATGGTATGTCGATCGAAAGCAGGCATTCAACCTCATTTCTGAGAAGACAATTGTAGCATTCCATTCCTTATTTGTAAATGTGCCGTGATTTTGAACTGTCATATAGAATAAAATCAGGACACATGAAGAGTCAAAAACAGTTTCAGTTCACTATCCTGTTGAAATTATGCTGCACGCCATGTTAGGAAGCACAATCTAAATGCCATACATAGTCCAGGCATAAAGACAATTTTGACTGTCATTTAGTGAAATCAGGCAGCCAGTCCCTGTCTTGACAAAGGAGCAACAGGGCCAAGAAAGTGTTCAGTATTTTAGATTTCTTATGCAGGCTCCATATTGAATGGAGGAACCAAAACTGACTTAGTAATAGAAAAAGCTCCTGGCAACCCTTCTGGTCACACTCGCTGTTATACCCCATGCATCCATTTCCCAAAGTGTCATCCTGCCTGTCTGCTAATCTCATTTTATCAACCTATGAAATGTCATGGGTGGTGACTGGTATACATTTTTAAATAACTGCACAGAGGCTGTAACCCATCACTGAGTCACTTGTTAATTACATGTGCACTGTCTACGGGCTCAAAACCAGTTCCTAGACTAAGGAGACCTTCACATTCTACTGAGATAACCAGGTGTCGAGCTTTATGGACACAGCAGGTCAAGCAGCATCTTAACTTGCCTGCTCCTAAGATGTTGCTTGGCTTGCTGTGTTCATCTAGCTCCACACCTTGCTATCTCAGATTCTCCAGCATCTGCAGTTCCTATTATCTCTTCTCAATCTGCTGTTCTTTCAAAAAAGATTATTAACCTATTTTCCCAATCAACCTGTCTTTAGGCATCTGCAGAGCAGGTGGGACTTGAACTAGGACCTCCCAGCCCAGGGGCAGGACATTACCTCTGCATCACAAAAAAGACCTAGCAGGGATCTCCTCCCACATCATGAGATCCCTGGTTAGATTTGAACCAAGGATCTCCTGTTTATTAGGCAGACGCTTTAACGAACTAAGCCCCCCTCTCTGATGGAGGATCTAGGCCTGAAACGTCAGCTTTTGTGCTCCTGAGATGCTGCTTGGCCTGCTGTGTTCATCCAGCTTCACACTTTGTTATCTTTAAGCCTCCCAACTGGCCCAGGTTAACAAATCAATGAATAGTTTCATAGCCAATGTGATCCGCTTAGGCATGGTTCCAATTGCTACACATTTGAACAAGGCAAGGGAGTTAATGCATTCTGGATCTGGTGCCATTTAACTGTTACAGGCTTGCCATTTGTTTTGAGTTCTTCACTCACAACCTATACAAACTGAGGACTACAGAGTTCAATGGAAGACAATCCAAACCAAAGCAACGCAGGTCGGCTTACTATCTGCAGTAAGCATTAGGCACAGTATAAATGGGCCGTGCACCTTTGAACTGGGGACTTCTTGATCAGCAGACAAGTGGTACTTAAAAATTCAGTGGTCCACTTCCTCATAAAAACAACTGTAGAAGCAAATGCAAAAATTGCTTTCAGTTTGTTTTTTCCTCTGCGTGCGGTACACATTGTTCCTGAACTTCCAATTACTATGATGGAGTAGAACAGTAGCCAAAACAATTTTAAGTAAACTCATTTACACACTGCTTCAAGAATGCCAGTTAAGTGTAGTGCTAAATCATAGTGCAAAATACCAGTACATTTCAAGTGTTGTAAAAAGTTCAGCGTTGCCCATTTTACTTAATTATCATTCGAACAACCAAAAATCCAATGTGAATTAGAGATCCTTGCACTCAATGGGACATGGAGGATTAATTATTGGGATAAGAACACACAATGAAATTACAACATTTAAAGTCTGCTGACTATGCTGTGAGCACTATGACACGAGCGATATTTTCAAGGCATATTATATTTAAATGCACTCCTGTGCCTTCATTATGTAAGACAAAGTAGTACCATATCTACAAAAATAAAGCGCTTACATTTCCCAAAGAGGGTTTGTCTGCTTGTGTCATCGCGCTCAAGTTGTTAATCTAAATGTGGAAGTAGATTCTGAATAGCAATGAATATTTATTACAATTTATAGTGCAGCAAAAAAAGTGCAATGCTCGTCCGAAGCAGTGATGAAGTTACACCTTTTGACCTATTTGCTTTGTTCACACATTTATTTCTCATTAAAATAAAACTGCTCATTAACATGGAGAATAGCCTGATTCGCATTATAACATTTGTACAAAGCAACCACTGGATGGCATCTTCTTGTTATAAATTGTTCTGCTTCTAAGAAAGGCTTGTGCAAGATGGCCACATTGGTTTAATGTCACGTAAGCTCTCCTGTTATCTGAAACAGTGAGCTGTAAGATGAACACCTGTAGCACGAAAATCATTAGTTTTGGATTAGATGAACAGTATGTTCCAATATTTCTAAAATAAGAATCATACATGAACAGTCAGATTTTTATGGTAAATGTCTCCAATTTTGCAATTAATTTTGGGACCTGTCCTGTGATGAGGATGTGCATTAATTTTTTTTACAATGCCCCCTAAATTTGTCGCATTAAATATCAAAATTCACTTCATAATCTTTCTTTCTAACCAACTCCTGGACAGGTTTTAGATTTTGAAAATCAGAAAATCCTTCCATTTTTATTTTTCAGAGCAGATTCAATTTAATAGATCATTTTAATCATTGTGTTCTGATACTGTTTTTCCTCTAGCTCATCTATAAAGTCAGTTAGAAGTGGCATTTTGACAGTATGTGTTATCACAGCCCCCATTTTTCAGATGTTGTCATTTTAAAAATTCATTGTGAAGGTTTAGAAGACTGCTTACTCTGAGTACCGATATCTGCATTTATGTCAATCTTTTGTGTTTAGTTTGGTCCAGGATCAAGTTTTTGACTTGCAAATAAACTATTCCTACCCAGTCTGTATTATCTTTTACCTAGCTGGAATTCAGTTTATCCTTATTTTGCAAACTTTTGACTTTATATATAAAACTCACAGAGATTTCTGTAACACACAAGGGAATGTGTGGCACTGTATTCCAGTCCACTTTCTTCACAGATCCATGTGTGAAATGCTTTATGATCAAAAGAACATTAAAAAATAGGATGAAAGAGACAAATAGAAATCCCATTGGAGAGAATAGCAGAATCTCTTCAATGTGGTAATAAGATGAAAATGACGAAAGGAAATCCCAAGACTAGATCATGCAGCCTGCTCCCCTCCTCAATATGATCATGGCTGAACTTCGGTTACAACTGTGATGGATATTAGTTATGATTCTCCGAAACCTCTTATATAGATAGCCCTAAGCATACTTTTCCTTTTGTAACTGGCAGCGAACTGAAGCTAAAACCATTGTGGGACAAATGGTGCAGTATAGCAACATTTTGTTTCAAATTACTTGATTTGATCTTTAGATTGTTACTATCTACCATGATCTCCAGCAACTGATAATAAAAAAAAAGCAGCTAGTGTTACAGGAAAGAGGTTCGGCAGGATAATCCGTAGCACTGGAATGCATGCTCTAGGGCAGGAAGGTTGACAGTTGTGAATGGGATGAGTAAGCAGATATAACAGTATCTGCAAGAAAGGCTACTGTAAAGCATGCAGAAGGCATTTGATAAGGTGACAAATTACGGATCACTGCAGATAATGAAAAAAATTGTGGTGTAGGAGGTAACAGATTGGCATGGAGAGGAAATTGGCTGGTTAACAGGAAGCAGGGAGTAGGAATAAGTGGGTCTCTTTCAGGCTGGCAGGATGTCATGAGTATTATACCATAGGAATCAGTGCTAGGGTCTCAACTCTATAAGTGATAGAAATGATTTGGATGATGGGGTCAAAGGTACAGTCACTAAATTTGCTGACAGCACAAAAATTGATTGGAAAATGATTTGTGAAGAGGACATGAGAAGTCTACAAAGAGATACAGATCGGTTCCATGAATGGACAGTGCCAAATTGTGGGAAAGTGATAAATTGTTCATTTTGGCAGAAAGAACAAAAAGAAGCACACTGTCTAAATAGTGAGATGTTTTAGAGATCAGAGATACAGATAGATTACAGAAGAGTGACAATGACAATAACTGCAATAACTGTTAAAAAAAAAGTATTCTGTGTGGGACCAATGTAATGTAACACTTGAAGATATCCAAGAAACTTCAAACGCACTGGGCTTCCACCCAGATAATAGGGGCAAATGATCCCTGTCCAAAAGAAACTCAGTCCCTGTAGATTAAGCCCCTGTAGACATATTTTGTGTTTTCCCTTTGAAGCATATACAGAACGGAGTTCACAAAGCCAGTTTCAACTCTGCTGAAATGGACTAGTGGGGTTGGGCACTCTTGTCTGAGTTTGTGTTAGCGTGCGGTGAAAGTTAATTATTGTCGAAGAATTGTCCCCTAATTACCATTGTGTTAGAGGTGAATACATTGTTTAATTCCAAATGCTGCAGGCTAGATAAAAAGAAGAAGAAAGTATTCTCGCTCATTGTATTGGATTTGAATTATTGTCAAAAGTCATCAGAAGTAAAACAAACCCCAATCTGTTACCAAAATAAAGCTTGTGAAGCTGGTTGTTCATCTACTAAGGTCTACTCTACCAGTAACCTTCAATGCAACATTTGCAACAATACCTGCTCTTTAGAAATAATTCAGATACTAATCTGTACATCTGCCTTGCTTTTTGGGCTTTTGAACTTACCTCTTATTTCATATCTGTGCATGTGTGTGTTATGTTACTAATTATTTCTGCATCAATTAATAAACTATAAATAATTAATAAAGCCACTCTGTGAACCCAAGAATGTTTGATTAAATTGGTTCCTTTGATAGCATTTGAACTGGGAAGAAACGCTTCCACGTGGGATTTGATCCATTTCTTAATTTAGTCTGTTGCAAACAACCGAGGACGTGGGTGAATAAAGAAGGAGCCAGATGATCCCTCTTCTCCTGGGAGCTTAACAGTTTCAGGCATCCCAACTAGAACAGTAACAAATTGAGAAACCTTGCCCGAAGTCTGATAACATTCACAAATTTAAATCTTTGCAGTGGAACTCAATCCACAATCTTTTAATACCAGGATGTGTGTCATGACTCAGCAGTGGCTGCTTCTATAGAATAACATCGTTTATGATTGATCTGATTCCTTTCAAATGAAAAAATAAGTGATTTTCACAGTTTATGGTGTTGCAATCTTCCGTCAGGCCGCTGAATATTTGTACAAAATTCGTGAACAATTTGCGAAGATGAAAGCTGATGTCATATGAAACCTTTGGAAAGTCTTCTAGTTTCTCGGCTTCCTTTAGTGGCTTAATGACTATTGTCACCGGACCATTAATCCTGAGACTCAGGCAATGTTCTGGGGACCCAAGTTTGAATCCTGCCAGGGCAGATGGAATTTGATTTCAATAAAATCTGGAATTAGGAGTCTAATGATGACGATGAATCCATTGTCGATTGTCAAGAAAAACCCAACTGGTTCGCTAGTGTCCTTCAGGGAAGGAAACTATGTGACTCCAAGCCCATGGTAACATGATTGGCTATTAACTGCCCTTTGGGCAATTAGGGATGGGAAATAAATGCTAACACAGCCACACACTGACATCCTGTAAGTGAATTAAAGTTATCTCAAATTCTTGTCAGGTACCTTGAATTCTCAAACTGCCGTCACACCAATATCCTTATGTTTGAAATGGGCTGTGAATCTGCCATTCAATCTTGACATCAGTTTGTAATATTAGAAGGCATGATTGTTGGGAATTCAGCCTACACGAACGAAGTGGCAGCCACGACAATATGTATTGATCTGTTCATCTACAAGAAACTAAACAGCCATCTTCAAACAAATTATTTTACACCAGAGTCAGTTTGACGAAAAAAACGTGAACAGGCTGTAAATCAAAAAAAGCTTGAATATTCTCACCAAAACTTATATGCAATGTATTAGAAATCTTAAGGGCATTTTCTTGGCCAAAAATTGACAGCTGACCTTTACTAGAGATGGACGATTACATGAGTGGAGCAAACTTTGTTTTAACTGGCTCCTCCTCAACCGGTGCTCTTGATAAAGCCGTTTAAATTATTTCCCTCATATCATGATCTATCAAGGTAATGGGAACTGCAGATGCTGGAGAATCTGAGATAACAAAGTGTGGAGCTGGATGAACACAGCAGGCCAAGCAGCATCTTGGGAGGACAAAAGCTGACATTTCGGGCCTAGACCCTTCATCAGAGAGGGGGATAGGGAGAAGGTTCTGAAATAAATCGGGAGAGAGGGGGAGGCGGACCGAAGATGGATAGAGGTGAAGATAGTTAGAGAGGAGAGTGTGGATGGGGAGGTAGGGAGGGGACGTCAGCTTTTGTGCTCTTGAGATGCTGCTTGGCCTGCTGAGTTCATCCAGCTCCACACTTTGTTATCTCTGGCGATCTAACGAGATGTTTGAGAATTTATGTTGTAAGTGAAGTATAACAATGATGTGTAGATTCTGGATTGCATTTCTGTAGCACTGTATTTTTACAATGATTTTAGAAGACATCTTGACATCTTCTATTTCGATTGTTTGAGGGACGTTAATGCCTCAAAGCATCGTTTGGTCGTGGTTTACAACAGTAAATTTTGCCTCTTGATTATCCGGCATGCTGGTCAACAGGCGCACTAGTTGTCTTGTAAGTGCCGGTGAGTAAAAAGGTCTGCTGCTCTGTATGTATTTATTCCGCGTAGAATCATTTTGTCCAGTGGTGGCCCTGATCACTGGTCTGGACAAAGTGATAATTTCCTACAATCACAGATTGATTCAAATGTTTGGAAAGGATCAATGGTTCAAGCAGTTGCCTTCCATTGCACACATCCCATGCGGCTGCTAATGGCACCTGTTCAATTATATCTACCGTTGCACGTGCCAATGTTGTTTCAATGAATGTCAATATAATTTTAATATCCTTTGTTCTGGTCTATTTTCAATGCATTTTGGACTGCATTTTGGATGAATTGCAGCCAGAGAACAGTCTGGGGCTATCAAGATGTATGGCAGGTCAGAGGACTTGAGGGTAACAGCTAACTATTCAACAAATATCACTTATATTTCAAGTGTCTATTGAATGTGAAAGAGATCAAATTTTTGTGACTGCAATATTTTCAGAATAGTTCACTTTATAATTACAGTAAATATGCTGTTTTTATCAACCTGTCAAAATTATAAAGTTTGTAACTGAGCCACTGTTATAAAAGTGTGTAGGCATTACTTTCTCCAGATACCAAAGAAGCCGAAAAGTCTCCAAGCTGGTCAAGGTGGATTCTTCTGAGACAATTCCTAAATAATCTGATTTTAGGTCAGAAGTCACTCGACACCAGGTTATAGTTCAATGGGTTCATTTGAAATCACAAGCTTTCGAAGCGTTGCCCCTTCGACAGGTGAATATCTCCACCAAGTTAAAATAATACTAGAATCAAGTTTTTGAAATAAAGTGCTCAAAAAAGCTGCAACAAGGGTATCAAATGTTGGTAATATGTGAAATAGTATGCCAGAATGGCTCCTGTGTCTTTTGAACAGCCTCTTCAAATGTAGCAAATCTCCAGTTACCTGACAAAGGGGCAGTGCTTTGAAAGCTCGTGATTTTCAATAAACATGTTGGACTATAACCTGGTGTTGTGTGATTCCCAACCTCATCCATCCCAATTCCGATACTGGTACACCCACATCATAATCTGAGCTTAGACCAAGCTGCTGTTTTACTACAGGAGTTTAAGTACACAGTGGGAACAGGCACACTAAGGATTTTTAAAGCTCTCATGATCAGTTGCAGACCATAAGACCATAAGATATAA
Source organism: Stegostoma tigrinum (assembly GCF_030684315.1). Lineage (NCBI taxonomy): Eukaryota > Metazoa > Chordata > Chondrichthyes > Orectolobiformes > Stegostomatidae > Stegostoma > Stegostoma tigrinum. Next base: position 6,043,013 of record NC_081359.1, on the reverse strand, counting down.
GAGCAGAATTAGGCTGTTCAGCCCATCAACTCTTGTCCACCATTCGATCATGGCTGCTAAATTGACCCCTATTACTCACTAAAGAGGCTACATGCTAGTCTGCTGACTAGCACTGCAACTAATGGCTTGTCCTAACAGTGATAGGCTGAACAAGAATAAAGCAGTAATTTGTGAGGATCGTGAGTGCTGCTCAAAGCCTTGTTCAGCTTTCATTGTTCATGTTACTAGAGATTCATTGCATTTGAACAGGATGTTCAAGAGACATTAGGAGACATCCTGGGACACTGTTACACAAATTACCAACATTTGATTTCCCCCCTTGCAGTTTTTCTGAGGACTTTATTGCAAAAAATGATTCTATGCCTTCTATTATTTTAATTTAGTGGAGAGCTTCTCGGTGTCACCAGGAGGAAGGGAGTGCTGCAAGGCAAAACATTATTTTCTGTTGTATTGAATAAATCACTTTGGATCATTTAATAGTGATATTATGAATCTTGTAACTGTTCTTGTCTTATGAGGTAGAGTTCTCTGTGTTGGGTTTGTCTTGGTGGAAATGTAGCATTGGAAGAGAAATTGTGAGCAATTTTCTACCCTGTACCTACAGAAAGATGTATTGACTTTGGAGGGGTTCTGAGTAGAATGATCGTGGGGGTGAAGGCCTTGTCATATGAGCAGCAGTTGAGCACCCTGGGTCTAGACTTGATGGAGTTTAAAAGGAAGAGAGGGGATCTGATTGAAACTTACAGAATACTGAGACACCTGGTTAGAGAACACGTGGAGAAGATGTTTTCACTCATAGGAGAGATAAGGTCCCTTGGGCATAGCCTCAGAGTGAGGAGGCAACCCCTTAGAACTGAGATGAGATGGAATTTCTGTAGCTAGTGGGTCGGGAATCTGTGGAACTCATTGTCACAGAGAGCTGTGGAGGCCAAAACCTTGGGTGTGTTTAAGATTTTGAGGTGCCAGTGTTGGACTGGAGTGGACAAAGTCAGAAGTCATATGACAACTGGTTATAGTCCAGCAAATTTATCTCAAATAACAAGCTTTTGACGTGTTGCTCTTCCATCAGGTGAAGTGGAAGGAAATGCACAGGTGCAGAATTGCAAGATAATTCCTGGTAATACAGAGGTTCAAAAGATAGTACAAATGGTATGGGTGGACTATGTCTCTAGCACTGTCTTATTTTAGATTGCTTGTAATTATCTCACTATCTTAATTAATTGGATCATAGGCCATCCTTTCATTTGGTATTTGACTGTTGACATTGTACTCACATCATTTGACACTTTTGATCACCTGCAAAGTCAAGTTATTCAGCCTGGTGACATTCGCCCACACCATTTGTACTATCTTTGGACACTCTTAATTACCTGTGACTATCTAGCAATTATTTCTCTGCCTAAAAATTCTATACCTGTGCGCTGCCCTTCACTTCACCTGGCGAAGGATCAGTACTCAAAAAGCTTGTCATTTCAAGTAGACCTGTTGGAATATAACCCTGGTCTCACGTGACTCATGAGTATATTTAAGGCAGAGATCTATAGTTTCCTGACTGTGAAGGGGACCAGGGTTACAGGGAGAAGGTAGGAGAATATGGTTAAGAAACATATCGATGATGATCAAATGGCAGAGCAGACTCAATGGGCTGAATGGCCTAATTCTGCTCCTATATGTTATAGCCTTGTGCTCTAAATCATTCCCTGACTGAAGAACTATATTGTGTGTTTGCGTACAGTTCATCAGGATATTAAATTCATTCAAAGTACTGATTTGCTAAATTCTGCAATTGTTTTTAAACATTTCTGGGGCTATGAGGGGAAATAAGAGCACAAAAATGCCTTCCCTGCCCCAACTCTGGACATTGATAAGAATATTAGAAATAACATCACAAGCAACTTTATTAATGCAGAACCATGATATTAGGGGCCAGAGAGATTACACGTAGGGTGGCACGGTGGCTCAGTGGTGAGCACTGCTGCCTCACAGCACCAGGGACCTGGGCTCAATTCCACCCTCAGTCTGTGTAGAGTTTGCACATTCTCCCTGTATCTGCATGGGTTTCTTTCGGGTGCTCCGGTTTCCTCCCAAGTTTCAAAGATGTGCAGGTTAGGTAGATTGGCCATGCTAAATTGCCTGTAGTGCTGAGGGATGCGGAGATTAGATGGGTTATAGGGGGATGGGTCTGGGTGGGATGCTCTGAGGGTCGGTGTGGACTTGTTGGACCAAAGGGCCTGTTTATACACTGTGGGGATTCTATGATTCTATGATCCAACCAAAGATCAGAATCGAATAATAATGTAATTAAAAGCCCACTAAACAGACCAAAAGTGGGAACTGCTGATATGGTGCACAGTCGTAGCAAGAAAGGAGTAAAGACAGCCTTTAAAAAATAATTTGTCACTGTAATAGTTAGAGTGGTTTGGTCAGCTCTCTGAGGACTTGGAGATCTGTGAATGGATTGGCCACATGAACCAGGTTCTCACTCATGGGATTGCTAAGTAACTGATGGTAGGAAAGGTTTTGCAGGCTGGGTTTGTGATAGGACTAGATGGGGAAGGCAGATATAGGAGGATAACTCTCAGCAGTCTACTCCCTTCCTGTGGCCAGGTCCCTCAGTCAGGTACTGAGCACCTTTGAACAAACGACCCCTCTGGAGCCTGCATGAAGCCCTGACAAGAGTGTTTTTCAGTTTTCCCACATAGTTAGCCTCCTGCCCACCTGGTGGTTGGGTTTCAGTAGTGATCGGCTAAGGCCACATAGAGCAGAACATTCATGAAAGTTTCTTTGTTGTCCAAGGTTCAAGAAGACCTTCTTTCCTGCTATTATTAGACTTCTGAATGGACCTCTCAATGTGAAGTTTAATGTTGGTCTTGCTCTTTGTGCACCTTCTCTGCAGCTGTAACATTGTATTACTCGCTCTGTTTCATTACCTCATGCACCTTGTATGGTATGATCTGCCTGTACTGGATGCAAAACTAAACTTTTCAATGTACCTAGTGACAATGATAAATCAAATCAAATCAAGGCAGTGAAATCTTTCCTTACCGACAAAACCATTCCTTTTGATAACTATCAGCACTGTCCAAGGGAGTGATCTCATTGAGTCATGCTTCCCCACCCTCCAGTCAGATCTTGCTGCTCCCTGTTATGTGGCTATCTTGTCCTGGAAGATAAAGAGTGGTGATTAAGAATGAGTGTGCTGATGGGTCTCTCTGTGTATATATAATCCATCATCTGGTTGAATAACTGTGCGGTATGCCTGAGATCTGAGTAGTATTTGTGAAGGATGGAATTGTGTGGACGATACAGTGTGAAGCTGGAGGAACACAGCAGGCCAGGCAGCATCAGAGGAACAAGGAAGTTGTTTTTTGGGTCAAGACCCTTCTTTAGAAATAGTGTTGAGTTGTGCGAACTCTAGTAGTGGATTACGTTATTTGAAACTCAACTCTGTGTTGACAGGGCTCAAAATATTAAATAATAGGATTTCTCTTTCTTCATGATTGAACAGCGGAGTAATAAAAAGTTCCAAAGAAGGGTCACTGGACTCCTAACATTAACTCTGCTTTCTCTTCACAGACACTGCCAAACCTGCTGAGTTTTCACTGCAATGGCAGGAGTTTCTGGGTGTAATTGAGGACACAGTACAGAGGTTCATCCCAAAGAAAAGAAAGATTATCCGGGGTGGGATTAGACAGCCATGGCTGACAAAGGAAGTCAGGAAATATATCAAAGAAAAAGAGACAGCCTATAAAGTGGCCAAGAGCACTGGGAAATCAGAAGATTGGGAAGGCTACAAAAACAAAGAGAGGATAACAAAGAGAGCAATAAGGAAGGAGAAGATCAAATATGAAGGCAGGCTAGCTAGTAATATTAGAAATGATAGTAAAAGCTTCTTTCAATACATAAGAAACAAACGAGAGGCGAACGTAGATATTGGGCCGTTCCAAATTGATGCTGAAAGGCTAGTGATGGGAGATAAGGAAATAGCTGAAGAACTTAAGTACTTTGCTTCAGTCTTCACAGTGGAAGACATGAGAAGTATGCCAACAATTCGGGAGAGTCAGGGGGCAGAGTTGCGTATGGTAGGCATTACAAAAGAGAAAGTGCTAGAAAAGCTAAAGGATCTAAAAATTGATAAATCTCCTGGCCCTGATGGGCTACATCCTAGAGTTCTGAGGGAGGTGGCTGAGGAAATAGCGGAAGCTTTGATCGTGATCATTCAAAAGTCACTGGATTCAGGGAAAGTCCCAGATGATTGGAAAATTGCTGTTGTAACTCCCTTGTTTAAGAAAGGATCAAGGCAAAAGATGGAAAATTATAGGATGATTAGCTTAATCTCGGTAGTTGGTAAAATTCTAGAATCCATTGTCAAGGATGAGATTTCTAAATTCCTGGAAGTGCAGGGTCAGATTAAAACAAGTCAGCATGGTTTTAATAAGGGGAGGTCATGCCTGACAAACCTGTTAGCATTCTTTGAAGAGGTAACAAGTTTGTTAGACCAGGGAAATCCAGTAGATGTTATCTATCTAGACTTCCAAAAGGCCTTTGATACAGTGCCTCACGGGAGGCTGCTGAGCAAGGTGGGGGCCCCTAGTGTCTGAGGTGAGCTACTGGCTTGGATTGAGGATTGGCTGTCTGACAGAAGGCAGAGAGTTGGGATAAAAGGCTCTTTTTCAGAATGGCAACCGGTGACGAGCGGTGTCCCGCAGGGTTCAGTGTTGGGGCCACAGTTGTTCACCGTGTATATTAATGATCTGGATGAAGGGATTGGGGGCATTCTGGCGAAGTTTGCTGATGATACGAAGATAGGTGGACAGGCAGGTAGTACTGAGGAGGTGGGGAAGCTGCAGAAAGATTTAGACAGTTTCGGAGAGTGGTCCAGGAAATGGCTGATGAAATTCAATGTGAGTAAATGTGAGGTTTTGCACTTTGGTAAAAAGAATACGGGCATGGACTATTTTTTAAACGGTGAGAAAATTTGCAAATCAGAAGTGCAAAGGGATCCGGGAGTGTTGGTCCAGGATTCTCTAAAGGTTAACTTTCAGGTAGAGTCCATAATTAAGAAAGTAATGTAATGTTGTCGTTTATCTCAAGAAGGTTGGAATATAAAAGCAGTGATGTGCTTCTGAGGCATCATAAGGGTCTAGTTAGGCCCCATTTCGAATACTGTGTCTAATTTTGGGCCCCACACCTCAGGAAGGACATACTAGCCCTGGAGCATGTCCAGCGGAGATTCACACGGATGATCCCTGGAATGGTAGGTTTAACGTATGATGAACGGCTAAAGATCCTGGGATTGTACTCATTAGAGTTTAGAAGGATGAGGGGAGATCTAATAGAAACTTACAAGATAATGTATGATTTAGAAGGGGTGGACGCCAGGAAGTTGTTTCCGTTAGGCAGGGAGACTAGGACCCGTGAGCACAGCCTTAAAATTAGAGGGGGTAAATTTAAAACTGAAATGAGACAACATTTCTTCAGCCAGGGAGTGGTGGGCTTGTGGAATTCATTGTGGCAGAGTGCAGTGGAGGCCGGGGCATTGGATGCCTTCAAGGCAGAGATCGACAAATTCTTGATCTCACAAGGAATCAAGGGCTACGGGAAGAGTGCGGGTAAGTGGGGTTGAAGTGCCCATCAGCCATGATTTAAATGGTGGACTGGACTTGATGGGCCAAATGGCCTTACTATGGCCTCCACTCCTATGTCTTATGGTCTTATGGTCTTATTTCTGATTTCCAATATCTGCATGAAATATCTCCACAGAGGCCAGTGCCCTGTCACCAAATCACTCTTTATTTACACACAAGTGGTCCTTGACATTAGTACTTCCTCATTCAGTGCCAGTACCTTTGACACACCCTTTCTATATGTCAGCCAGGGCTCTCTGATTGGACCAGACTAACAGCCCCAATCAGGGAACTCAATCTATAATGTCAAGTTGGTTGACCTCATTACAATCACTACTCTTCAGCTCTTCATTTTTGTTTTGAAATGCAAAGTATTTACATGCACAAAGTACAAATTATATTTGGCTACACTAATGCCTTTGTCCATCAGGCCCCGGATTCTAGTGATTCGACATTGTCATGATATAACATTTTATGGGGGAGAGTGTTTGGGAGAAAGGAAATGTAGGCTTGTAACAAACAAGGATATGGCAGCTTTACAAGGCATTGCATTGGATAACAATATTCAGAGTGGGAAGGAAGGGAAAAGTTTACAAACATACAAAAATTCAGCAGAGAATATGGTCAACGGGGGAAGAACAGTATGGTAATGTCTCTTGAATGTGCATGGTATTACAAACACAATTAACAGAAATATCTCTGCATATCCTTCATTCTTTCTTAAAGTTCTTGCATCTTTGTTTTTGCTGCTGCTACCAAATACTGAGCATGTGAGGCTGTGAAGGCTGTTGACTTCCTGTCCAAAATTTCATCTTTATTTCTCCAGGACAGTGATGGATACCCTTTATAGTATGTCATCAGTGGTCTAGTATTTCCTCACGCAGTATCATATCACATCAACCACAATCAAGGCTCTGGGTGGCATCTCTGCGATGTCTTTTGTATTCACTAAATTTATCAGCAGCTTGTGGGAAGTATTAATCTTAAATTATAGACCCAGAATGTCGTAATAAATTTCATCATGCATTCAAGTCATTGTGAGCACTTCTTTTTCTGTCACTGTGTAATGCTGTTCAGTTTCATGTGGAGCCTTTGAGATGTGATCGACAGTTGCCCTTATGCCATCATGTTGTCCATCCAATGAGTCTTCTTTCAGACCTGTCGACGATGCATCTTCCACAATAAAATGTTATTCAGGATAATAATGTGCTTGAAACCTTTTGATTTACGCAAGGGATTGCATTGCTACTCAGCCCAGCACTGTGCCTGATCTTGTTTCAAAAGTTGTCATAGAGCCTTGTTAACCTGGGATAAGTGCAATTGGCATTTTCCTGCATGCTTCAACATTCCCATAAGCCACTAGAGTTCTATAGATTTGCTGGATTTCTGTGAATTCTCGGATGGTTTTTATCTTCTGCAGACCGACAGTGATCCATGTTGCTTGGACCAAAATGTTTATTCTGGATTTTGAAAATTCACACTTGCCATTGTGTATGTTAACCCAGCATCTTGCAATGTTTCAAGATTTCATGTACTCTATTGCCATTTTCTTTTTGATCAAGAGTTTTGAATTTTGCCCTTATTGTATATGATGTGCCTACGAGTAGGTTGAGCATTAACCTCTGGAAAATCTCCAGTGCAGTCATGATTTTAAAATTAAGACAATTAAAACAATAACCTTGTGAAACTAATTTGAATTTTCATCTATCAGTAGATGCCAGAGTGTACAGTTTGTGTGCAACTTCGTGAAAATCATGCTGTTTACCTGTTTTATAGATTCTTGTCAATGGAAATACAATTGGATGTGCTTTTCATTGCACAGCCTTGTTCGAATTTGTTAAGGTGCTGCAAATTCTAAAAGCATTAGTCTGTTTAGTAACTGGCACATACTATTGCAGAGCACCAATAAAATGATTTCATTGCGGGGGAAATAACTTATTGTTGAATCAACGCTCAAATTCATTTTTTAAAATCTTTTTTTAGATATGTGTTATGTATAAGTAAGCAAACAGTTTTGGGCCCAGCTTTTGTCTCTAAACTAAAGTGAATCACATATTTACTGTAAGTATAACTACTGAAAATGCGCAAAAGGACAATGTCATTGGACGCCAGGTGGATCTTGAGTCTGGGTCTGAATGGTTGCTGATTTGTACATATTTATGTTATATCAAGCCTATCACTGTCACTCTCAAGAGTGTAGGTCTCATGTTACTGTATTGTGTCAAAAGTAACCCATTAAACTGGAGGTGGGCAGCAAGAGCAGTGAGTGGATGGGAAAGGGTGCAGGCTTTTGACAAGGTCTAGAGACAGTAAAAATAAAAACTGTAACAGGGAATCTGGCAAGTTTCACTCAGTCGAACAATAGACATTTAATTGCAGCAGTGCACAGCTATATAGGGTGATGTGAAATTAAAGATCACACAAAACCTCTGCCAGCAGAAGGTGTGCTAAAAAATAACAGGGTCCAATCACTGTCATGGATTGCAGGAAGATGAAAAGGAAAGGAAGATCCTGAGGGAATAATGTCTGGGTGACATAAAGAAATGTGTTCATACAATAAGTCATCAGTCTGAACTCATCTTCATTGATCCCTGTGGCGGCTCCAGAAAAATGTCTTTAAATTTGGAAATCCACATAGAGGGCACAGTTATCCAATTTATTGAGTTTGAAATCATTGCCATTACAGAAGCCTGTCAGTGGAACACCAGTCTCAACAATATTGCAGAGGTCTTGGGTATCAAAGTAGAGACCATGCCATAACAGAAGTGGCAGCATAGAACATTCAAAACAGCATACAGAAGTCTGAAAGTTCTCCAGCAGAAGACATGAAGATGGGTGAATTTTTGCAGGAGCAGGGAGGCACATTAGATGCTTTCTGGTAAACAGATGCTAACACCTCTGTGGAGGAGGAGAAAATAACCAAATATAACCAAGCACTTAATGGGACAACAGCTGGATAGGAGCTGATAAGACTTTACTCACAAACAAACATCATCAAAGCTTTAAGATAATAAAATGTGAAGCTGGATGAACACAGCAGGCCAAGCAGCATCTCAGGAGCACAAAAGCTGACGTTTCGTGCCTAGACCCTTCGTCAGAGAGGGGGATGGGGTGAGGGTTCTAGAATAAATAGGGAGAGAGGGGGAGGCGGACCGAAGATGGAGAGAAAAGAAGATAGGTGGAGAGGAGAGTATAGGTGGGGAGGTAGGGAGGGGATAGGTCAGTCCAGGGAAGACAGACGGGTCAAGGAGGTGGGATGAGGTTAGTAGGTAGGAGATGGAGGTGCAGCTTGGGATGGGAGGAAGGGATGGGTGAGAGGAAGAACAGGTTAGGGAAGCAGAGACAGGTTGGACTGGTTTTGGGATGCAGTGGGTGGAGGGGAAGAGCTGGGCTGGTTGTGTGGTGCAGTGGTGGGAGGGGACGAACTGGGCTGGTTTTGGGATGCGGTGGGGGAAGGGGAGATTTTGAAGCTGATGAAGTTCACATTGATACCATTAGGCTGCAGGATTCCCAAACGGAATATGAGTTGCTGTTCCTGCAACCTTCGGGTGGCATCATTGTGGCAGTGCAGGAGGCCCATGATGGGCATGTCATCTAAAGAATGGGAGGGGGAGTGGAAATGGTTTGCAACTGGAGGTGCAGTTGTTTATTGCGAACCGAGTGGAGGTGTTCTGCAAAGTGGTCCCCAAGCCTCCGCTTGGTTTCCCCAATGTAGAGGAAGCCACACCAGGTACAATGGATGCAGTATACCACATTGGCAGATGTGCAGGTGAACTTCTGCTTAATATGGAAAGTCATCTTGGGGCCTGGGATAGGGGTGAGGGAGGAGGTGTGGGGGCAAGTGTAGCATTTCCTGCGGTTGCAGGGGAAGGTGCCGGGTGTGGTGGGGTTGGAGGGCAGTGTGGAGCGAACAAGGGAGTCACGGAGAGAGTGGTCTCTCCGGAAAGCAGACAGGGGAGGGGATGGAAAAATGTCTTGGGTGGTGGGGTCGGATTGTAGATGGCGGGAGTGTCGGAGGATGATGCGTTGTATCCGGAGGTTGGTGGGGTGGTGTGTGAGAACGAGGGGGATCCTCTTTGGGCGGTTGTGACCAGTTTCAATGAGCTGGCTGAGATACTTTCAAATCAACCTGCTCAGAGATCATATTACACACCACTGGAGCAAACCAGGCTGGTAGGAATGCCACTACTGTGCTACTTGTACCAACTGAAGCATACTGCACCAACAGGCCCTTATCCAAATAGTAACCATACAGTCATAGGCATAGAATTTCACAGCATGGAAACAGGCACTTCGGCCCAGCCTGTCCATGCTGCCCAGTTTTTACAATTAGTCTATTTCCATTTGCCTGAGTTTGATCCATATCCCACCATAATTATCCCATCCATGTACCTATCCTAATGCTTCTTCAACCAGCCCCGATTCCACTTAGCTTCCAAGAATGAACATTTTCAGCCTAACATGGCTATAAGTCATGGAGTGGGTTGCAAGTTAACTGGGGACAAGGGGAGATTCAATCCCAATTCGGATCAACCTAATAACGTGTAATCAGAGATCATTAATTTGTATAAAATTTAATGAAAGTCTACAAGTGAGTCTCATTTGCAGGCCATGGAAGCACTCATGGTTTTGTCCAATAAGCAAGCAGGCACTCAAACTACGGAGATAATGGGAACTGCAGATGCTGGAGACTCCAAGACAACAAAATGCGAGGCTGGATGAACACAGCAGGCCAAGCAGCATCCCAGGAGCCTCTCTGATGAAGGGTCTAGGCCCGAAACGTCAGCTTTTGTGCTCCTGGGATGCTGCTTGGCCTGCTGTGTTCATCCAGCCTCGCATTTTGTTGACTCAAACTACGGAACTTCTATTGCTGAGGAACTTAGAAAAGTTTAAAGCTGAGCGTCAAACTAAGCTTGATCATATTAAAGCCAAACAAGGGTTGGAGAAGCTTTCTTATTTAAAAGTGTGTCTAAACTAAAGCCTGGCTATCAACTGTCCCTCAACACTTTTGAGTGTCAGAGCATGAAAATGAACTGATTGTTTGTGAAGCTGAACACTTGCAGAAATGACTTGCGACAGCAACAGAAGAAAGACAAGGTTTCCATATCTCGCAGCTCATCATTTGCTATCAATTAATGGAAATTTAAACAAATGATGCATTTACAGAATGCAAATAGACACAGTTACTTCATAATTGGAAAGAATTGTTCACGCCCACAAGAAAGTATTAACAGAAGAAGAACTCTGTAAACTGAAAACAAAAAGCTTACAGAACATTTGCAGATGTCGAGAGTTCTTACAGATTTGACACATCAAAGAAATACTCCGTGGGAAAAAGAAAGTGTTCTTTTCCTGCAATATTCAGAACAAAGTAATCATTGTGAATTATTAACCGAAGAAAACATTCTGTTCTAATCCACAGGTGGGGTGATGTTATTCTGTACCAAAGCTCTTGAGCGAAAGAACAGAGAACTCCATTTAATCTTTGCAGAAGGCTAAAGAAGTAAGCTTCATTAATAAAAGAGATAACCACAGAATGATCCTGATGTTTTGATGAATGAATTAATAAATGTGTGCAGGCAGATGCAGACCTTGAGCATGCAACATCTCAGCATCCAAATTCTTGCATGAGATCAAAACAAACATGGAGGGCACAGATTCTGTGTGTCTTACTATTGTCTAATCTTCCATCAATCCAGCAAATCAGTTTGGTGGCCATCTCCTCACAACAGCTTCTGCACTCACTGAGTAAGCAAAGGCCCAGGTTGTTAATACGTAGAGGACTGCTCGAAACTTAATTAATCTCCAGCAGGACAGAGCCCTGTAGTGCTGGCAATCAGGCAATGTTCTTTTCTTGCCTGTGGACCTTCTTCCTGCCACCACAGAGACAATTAGTGCCTTTTCCATGTATATTGTCCATTGCTGCTATAGTATGCTTTCCATTCCAGATGCTTTGATGTGGATGTCTTGCAACAGATTACAATTGCTCTGCCCTTGCTTGGCCTGTCTGTGACCCTCTCCTTCCTGGAAAATGCCTATGTGGGATACAGTGGAGCTCATTGCTCACTGAAGACAAAGGCTACAATTTTCACAATGCTGTCTGTGCCAGTCGCTGGCCTATTCTGGTGGTTTTCATTTCCGCAGTTTGTTTGCTGAGTTGGTCTCGAAGTTATTCATCCTCTGTGACTGCTACTGCTGTGCTCCTTATTAGGTTTGTTTCTTGCCTCTTAATGTAATTGTTCTGGGTCTAGTCACCATTCACACCAGGTACTAATCTCATTAGCAGCATCTGGAAGCTTGTTACAGGAGATGGTTGAACACTATTGTAAACTACTGACATTCTTTAACTCAAAGCCATGTACAGAAGCAGGGCTGAATGTGATTTTATTTGTGTTCTTTTTCCACTAGATAGCAGTCCCATGTGATTTAACATTCTTATTTCATAGCTACTGATGCCCTTGGAGAGTAGTATTTGTTGGAATATAGTTGAATCTGCTATAATGCAATAGTTGCATTCCATCACAACAGTGCATGGGAAAAGCAGGGTTAGGGGCAGACCCCCAAAAAAATCACACTAAATCACTCAAAAGCACAACACAAAGGACAACACAGTTTGAATAAATGTTTAATTTGTATCTAATAATGAAATAAAAATAAACTTAGCATCTTAATTTGAAAAAAAATGTCAAGATGGCTTGAGGGGGGTCGAAGATTTTGACATTGTTCTGTTGTTAATGCAGGGGCTGAGGATTATCATTATCATTATCACCATCACCTTCAGGTGCAGTTGTTGTTGCAGGATTACAGTGAAAATAATTAACCCAGAGATGGGTGGCTGCGGTCCATTGTCTTCTGACTCTTCTTGGGGATTGCCTTATAAAAGACATCCAGTTTTTGCTGCTTTGCCCTTTTTCTTCTTTCATGAAGAAACTGTTCTCAGGGTGCCAAATAAGAACTTATTCCACAAATTGCTACCCTGCTGTGTTCTGCACTATAATCATTGTCCTCCAAGAAGTGCTACTGCTTCTCAATTTCCCTTAGGGTAAAAGATAAAACAGAAGTGTAAAGCTCTTGTGGTGCTGCATCCTGGACTTCATCTTCTTCATCTCCAGCTTCCACTTGACCCTCAGAGACAAGTTGTTGTAGATCAGTTGTAGAAAAGCCTTCACAGTGGGACTCAAGCAGCTCTTCAACATCCTCACTCTCCACTTCTTCAAATCCAACTTGCTTTGTAAGGCCAACACCATGCTCTTTGCTTCTTGGGAGCTCTTCTGACAGATCGAAGTCTTTAAAATCTTGAAAAAGATCTGGGAAAAGCTTCCACCAAACAGCATGCGTGCAGTCCTTACTGACATTACTCCAGGTCTCCACGAGAATGTCAATTGCATTCTTGATGTTAAAACTCTTCCAAAATTGGGGAGTTCTGGCCTTATCCCCCTCAGTGGCTGCAGTCACCCTCTTAAATGTGTGCCTTAAATAATAAGCTTTAAAATCTGCTATTGCGCCCTGGCCCCTGGGTTGAAAGAGAGAAGTTGTGTTTCGGGGTACTCCTTATGCATTGGTGGAATCATGTTATAGCCAGCACAAGTTCACATTTTAGAAGTAGCATTCCGCTACTTATCAGTCATGTTACAGTCAATTCACATTGCTGGTACACGCATGATAACAGAGCTGACCGTGTTGGCACAGTTAACCCTTTGCTCTACCACTCCCCCAAGTCTTTATCCCCACTTACTACATACCTTATTTACACATCCCACTAAATGTACCTTCAAGGATCATGTGTTATTACAGTTGAGCCAGATGATTCACAGCAGATAATACAGAAAATTAAACCATGCCTGGCTTAGTTTAAACAGCTGAGGCTTGAACTAGGCATTTTTATTTCAGGGGGTCTTTCAAGTTAAAGAGAAAAATAAATAAAGCTGTTTCAGGCAAATTAATACAACTGTACCCAGTGAATTTCAACTCAAGCCTAGCTTCTTTACTACAACTGTGGAGTTAAGAATGAGGGCAGAGTGAACCTGATTTCGATATTTATGGATGTGGAAGCACAGAAGAGAGTGAGGCTAGTGGGACCTGACACAACGACACTGACCATGGCAGGAACATCTTTGCATTGACAACATTCCAAGCTGGAATAGGCTTTGTCTCCAGCATTTCTCAGCTTGCCATCTGCAACATTATAAGAGAGAGCACTAATGCTCCATATGGAAGGACTGGGAAGTGCGTCATGTTCTCTCTGTCCATAGAGAAAAAGCTGAAGCTTTACCAGTTTAGTAGATTTCTCCATGATGCCATGTGTATTTGAAAATTCTAGTCATTGTTTTGTGGCCGCTGCATCCAAATGGAACAATTGAGAAGAGTTGCAATCTCTGAACGTCTAGTTGGTCTGTGGTGTCATGAAAGTGAATGTTTCATGCCATGGTAACAGCAAGATGCCTTCATTTTTTTGTCAGTACATTATACTTTTAGAATGCAAGCCACCATATCAAAGCAGACTTTGACTATGAAATGATCGCCTAGCACCTGACTCCAGCACAAGTGAGCAATGTAATGGTCTACAATACCATATGATGTGTCATGTGCTTGCACAATGTTTCTGTTGCATTGCCCTGACTGGAGGATCCCTTGATTATTCATCAGGGCATGTATTATGATTTATGATGATCTTCTGCAACCTGAAAAAACATTTCTGAAATGAGGGCACTGCATCCAGGAGTTACTATTGACCAGAAGCTGAATATGAGTTACATGTTGCGTGATTAATGAGGATTATTGGTGACTATAAGATTTATTGCGCAATCTCAGCAGTTAGTGGTACAGGCGATAGAATGTGATTTTATAAATGTATTGACTAATTGAGCAGTGGTGTGAGATTATTAAACTTCCTCAGGCACTGAAAGGATCTCACTTCTGGCATAACACTCCCATTGTCTTCTGAGCCTAACCCTGGGGTGTCTGCTGGCCAATATTCCCTGTAATTGATATTGGATGATGTGCCAATGTATTGGCTTCCACTCTGGAAATCAATACCATACAAAAGGAAAAACCTTCATCACCAACATTTTTCATGCTATATCAGAGGATCTTGAAACTCACTCTTTCCCTTTGTAATAAAATGTGAGGCTGGATGAACACATCAGGCCCAGCAGCATCTCAGGAGCATAAAAGCTGACGTTTCGGCCCTAGACCCTTCATCAGAGAGGGGGATGGGGTGAGGGTTCTGGAATAAATAGGGAGAGAGGAGGAGGCGGACCGAAGATGGGGAGAAAAGAAGATAGGTGGAGAGGGCAGTATAAGTGGGGAGGTAGGGAGGGAATAGGTCAGTCCAGGGAAGACGGACAGTTCAAGGAGGTGGGATGAGGTTGGTAAGTAGGAGATGGAGGTGCGGCTTGGGGTGGGAGGAAGGAATGGGTGAGAGGAAGAACAGGTTAGGGAGGTAGAGACAGGTTGGACTGGTTTTGGCATGCAGCGGGTGGAGGGGAAGAGCTGGGCTGGTTGTGTGGTGCAGTAGGGGGAGGGGACGAACTGGGCTGGTTTTGGGATGCGGTGGGGGAAGGGGAGATTTTGAAGCTGGTGAAGCCCACATTGATACCATTGGGCTGCAGCGTTCCCAAGCGGAATATGAGTTGCTGTTCCTGCAGCCTTCAGGTGGCATCATTGTGGCACTGCAGGAGGCCCATGATGGGCATGTCATCTAAAGAATGGGAGGGGGAGTGGAAATGGTTTGCGACTGGGAGGTGCAGTTGTTTATTGCGAACCGAGCGGAGGTGTTCTGCAAAGCGGTCCCCAAGCCTCCGCTTGGTTTCCCCAATGTAGAGGAAGCCACACCGGGTACAGTGGATGCAGTATACCACGTTGGCAGATGTGCAGGTGAACCTCTGCTTAATGTGGAAAGTCATCTTGGGGCCTGGGATAGGGGTGAGGGAGGAGGTGTGGGGGCAAGTGTAGCATTTCCTGCGGTTGCAGGGGAAGGTGCCGGGTGTGGTGGGGTTGGAGGGGAGTGTGGAGCGAATAAGGGAGTCACGGAGAGAGTGGTCTCTCTGGAAAGCAGACAAGGGTGGGGATGGAAAAATGTCTTGGGTGGTGGGGTCGGATTGTAGATCCTCCTCCAGGACTTCCAATTCCCTGGCCCCCAACACCTCATTTTCACCATGGACGTCCAGTCCCTAAAAACTCTTCGGCCTTTCCCTTTTTGCTGTTTTCCCAGAGCAGAGTCACTTGTGCAAGAAATTCTTCCACCTCCTGCAGTCAAAATGTACGTTCCTCTTATTGGCTTCAAACTAGCTTAAGTTGCAGGTAGGCTCTAATAATTTGCTGCTCCCAGCTCAAGGATGCAACCATTCAAAAGCACACTTAATATTGTAGCATATGGCATTCATACAAACATTTATATAAACAAATTGGATGAAAATTTCAGAGGAAATGGTGAGTAGGTTCACAGATGACACCAAAATTGGTGGTATAGTGAACACCAAGGAAGAGTATCTAAGGTTACAAAGAGATTTTGATCAACTGGATCAGTGGGCTGATGAATATCAGGCGGAGTTTTACTTGAATAAATACAATGTATTGCACTTTGGTAATACAAACAAGGACAGAACTTATACAATTAATGGTAGGACCATGGGTAGGTTTGTCGAACAGAGAGATCTCGGGGTTCAGGTGCATAATTGTTTGAAATGTACATTACATGTATACAGGTGGTTAAGAAGACATGTAAACACTGGCCTTCATTGCTCAGACATTTGACTATCATAGTTGGGACGTGAGGTTGTACAGGACGTTAGTGAGGCTTATTCTGCAGTACTGTGTACAGTTCTGGTCACCCCGCTATAGGAAGGATCTTACGAAACTGGAGGGCGTTCAGAAAAGATTTAACAGGATCTTGCTGGGAATGGAGAGTTTGAGTGATAAAGAGAGGTTGGAGAGGCTGAGAGTTTTTTCACTGGAGTGTAATAGGTTGAGGAGTGACCTTATTGAGATTATAAAATCATGAGTGGCATTGATAAAGTGAATAGCTTTTCCCTTAGGTGGGGGAGTTCAAACTGAGGGGGCATTTATTTAGGGTGCGAGGAGAAAGATTTAAAGGCTTGAAGGGCAAAATGAATGAACTGCCAGAGGAAGTGGTGGAAGCGGGTACAATCAGAATATTTAAAAGGCATTTGAATAAGTACATGAATAGGAAAGGTTTGGAAACATATTGGCCAAATGCAGGCAAATGGTATTAAAGTGGTTTTGGGAACATGGTCAGCATGGACCAGTTCGACTAAAGGGTCTGTTTCTGTGCTATATTATTATTGGCCACAGGTTACATTGTGAAAGACTTTGGAAATATTGTTTGATTCTATTGCTGGAAGATTATTGAAATTTAAGGTCCAATGTCTTCCTCATTTTACCAAAGAATGTGAATGATATTATTGTAATAACTAGAACAGATACAAATTCTTTTAGTTATCATATAAGGTTAATAATGCATCAGAATGTTCACCACAATTCTGGCATACCACTTTTTATCAAACATCAAAATGAGATGTATATTTTTCATATTTTAGCACATGACAGAAATTATAATTATTTAGATTTTGTCTCATCTGAAGTCACTGTTCAGCAAAAATGCTCAGAATTACAATAGGACATATATTTTAATGAGAACTCAAATAGGTATCCCTGCTTTAGATCTTTAATGATTTCCCTACTGTTAATGCCAAACCTCAGTGGAAGTTATCCAAGAGTCTGCATTAATAACCCAAAATAAATGGCTTCTAAATCCTGGAATGGTTACTTGAGAATTTTAATTCAGTTTAAAAAATCTGGAGCTGAAACGCCGTCAAATTATTACACAAACGCGAATGAGCCACTAATGTCCTTTTGGGGCAGGAAAACTGCCATCTTCGTGGCTGATACAACATTCCTAATTTGCAGAGAAAAATTAATAATGGCTGTGTGAGTGCTCTTGTGCTTAAGGAAGTCCTACAATGCAATGACATTGGGGAGTTTGTCATGCTGTTACAGCTATTCAGTGGGAAAAGTAATGGACAAAATGACCTTGCTGAATAATTTATGGTAAGATGTACCCAATGTGATTTGAATTAGAAGTACCTTGTAGCAGTCTGAAAGGAGCGAAAGGCAGAAAGGCTGTAGGTATTGATGACCTTGACCACCAGCTCTGTAGTACGGTTGGCTCACATTGTCTGTGGGTCTGCTTGCAATAGCTTGTTTAGAATGGTAGCTAGTGAACAGAAATCTACATAAGCAGATCTCATCCACAGTGATCAGGAATCTGAGCCTAAGATACATTGACAGTGAATGACTGTGGGAAATCTGATCCAGAAAGTGGCTGCTATTCATTCTTTAGGTTTACAAAAAAGTGAACATACAAACACTGGGGGACAACTCAAGGCAGCCAGGTCCATCTTACCCACCTCATCATCTCAAACTGTCCCTGCCCTTCTGTGCTTCATGCTCACTCATTGGGTAGACCTGATCATGTCTGCAGCTCCAGAAACACTGCTTGGGCCTTTCAAATCTAATTCCAACATATAATCCCTTCTTTTGCCTCTTTGCAGGAAAAAAGGTTCCAGCTCTTGGAGTGATGTCCCAAGCTCACCCCAACCTCATATACCTGTAATCTTTGATAATGGAAACTGCAGATGCTGGACAATCCAAGATAACAAAGTGTGAAGCTGGATGAACACAGCAGGCCAAGCAGCATTTTAGGAGCACAAAAGCTGACGTTTCAGGCCTGGACCCTTCATCAGAGAGGGGGTTGGGGAGAGGGAATTGGAATAAATAGGGAGAGAGGGGGAGGCGGACTGAAGCTGGAGAGAAAACAAGATAAGTAGAGAGGAGAGTATAGGTGAAGAAGTAGGGAGGGGATAGGTCAGTCCAGGGAAGATGGACAGGTCAAGGAGGCGGGATGAGGTGGTAGGTAGGAAATGGAGGTGCGGCTTGAGGTGGGAGGAAGGGATGGGTGAGAGGAAGAATAGGTTAGGGAGGCAGAGGCAGGCTAGACTGGTTTTGGGATGCAGTGGGGGGAGGGGACGAGCTGGGCTGGTTTTGTGATGCAGTGGGGGAAGGGGAGATTTTGAAGCTTGTAAAGCCCACATTGATACCATTGGGCTGCAGGGTTCCCAGGCGGAATATGAGTTGCTGTTCCTGCAACCTTCGGGTGGCATCATTGTGGCACTGCAGGAGGCCCATGATGGACATGGTCCCTTGACGTCTTCATCTCCAACTGCCATCGAGACATTAACCGCCTCAACCTCTCCACCCCTCTCACCCACTCCAACCTCTCCCCCGCAGAACGGGCAGCCCTCCGCTCCCTCCGCTCCAACCCCAACCTCACCATCAAACCTGCAGACAAGGGCGGCGCAGTGGTAGTATGGTGCACTGACCTCTAAATCGCCGAGGCCAGACGCCAACTCTCCGACACCACCTCCTACCGCCCCCTCGATCATGACCCCACACCCAAGCACCAAACCATCATCTCCAATACCATCCATGACCTCATCACCTCAGGGGACCTCCCACCCACAGCCTCCAACCTCATTGTTCCCCAACCTCGCACGGCCCGTTTCTATCTCCTTCCCAAAATCCACAAACCTGCCTGCCCTCGTCGACCCATTGTCTCAGCCTGTTCCTGCCCCACTGAACTCATCTCCACCTATCTGGACTCCATTTTCTCCCCTTTGGTCCAGGAACTCCCCACCTATGTCCGTGACACCACCCACGCCCTCCACCTCCTCCAGGACTTCCAATTCCCTGGCCCCCAACACCTCATTTTCACCATGGACGTCCAGACCCTATACACCTGTACTCCTCATGCAGATGGCCTCAAGACCCTCCGCTTCTTCCTGTCCCGCAGGCCTGACCAATCCCCCTCCACCGACACCCTCCTCTGCCTAGCCGAACTCGTCCTCACCCTCAACAACTTCTCTTTTGATTCCTCCCACTTCCTACAGACTAAGGGGGTGGCCATGGGCAACCGCATGGGCCCCAGCTATGCCTGCCTCTTTGTAGGTTACGTGGAACAGTCCCTCTTCCACACCTACACAGGCCCCAAACCCTACCTCTTCCTCTGTTACATTGATGACTGTATCGGTGCCGCCTCTTGCTCCCCAGAGGAGCTCGAACAGTTCATCCACTTCACCAACACCTTCCACCCCAACTTCAAGTTCACCTGGGCCATCTCCAACACATCCCTCACCTTCCTGGGCCTCTCAGTCTCCATCGCAGGTAACCAGCTAGAAACTGATGTCCATTTCAAGCCCACTGACTCCCACAGCTACCTAGAATACACCTCCTCCCACCCACCCTCCTGCAAAAATTCCATCCCCTATTCCCAATTCCTCCACCTCTGCCACATCTGCTCGCAGGATGAGGCATTCCACTCCCGCACATCCCGGATGTCCACGTTCTTCAAGGACCGCAACTTTCTCCCCACAGTGGTCGAGAGCGCTCTTGACCGCATCTCCCGTATTTCCCGCAACACATCCCTCACAACCCGTCCCCGCCACAACCGGCCCCAGAGGATCCCCCTCGTTCTCACACACCACCCCACCAACTTCCGGATACAACGCATCATCCTCCGACACTGCCGCCATCTACAATCCGACCAACCACCCAAGCCATTTTTCGATCCCCACCCTCGTCTGCCTTCTGGAGAGACCACTCTCTCCGTGACTCCCTTGTTCGCTCCACACTGCCCTCCAACCCCACCACACCCGGCACCTTCCCCTGCAACCGCAGGAAGTGCTACACTTGCCTCCATACCCCCATCCCTCACCCCCATCCCAGGCCCCGAGATGGCCTTCCATATCAAGCAGATGTTCACCTGCACATCTGCCAATGTGGTATATTGTATCCATTGTACCCGGTGTGGCTTCCTCTACATTGGGGAAACCAAGCGGAGGCTTGGGGACCGCTTTGCAGAACACCTCCGCTCCGTTCACAACAAACAACTGCACCTCCCAGTCGCGAACCATTTCCACTCCCCCTCCCATTCTCTAGATGACAAGTCCATCATGGGCCTCCTGCAGTGCCACAATGATGCCACCCGAAGTTGCAGGAACAGCAACTCATATTCCGCTTGGGAACCCTGCAGCCCAATGGCATCAATGTGGACTTCACAAGCTCCAAAATCTCCCCTTCCCCCACCGCATCTCTAAACCAGCCCAGTTCTTCCCCTCCCCCCATTGCATCCCAAAACCAGCCCAACCTGTCTCTGCTGCCATAACCTGTTCTTCCTCTCACCCATCCCTTCCTCCCACCTCAAGCCGCACCTCCATTTCCTACCTACCACCTCATCCCGCCTCCTTGACCTGTCCATCTTCCCTGGACTGACCTATCCCCTCCCTACCTCCTCACCTATACTCTCCTCTCTACCTATCTTGTTTTCTCTCCGTCTTGGGTCCGCCTCCCCCTCTCTCCCTATTTATTCCAGTTCCCTCTCCCCATCCCGCTCTCTGATGAAGAGTCTAAGCCCGAAACATCAGCTTTTGTGCTCCTGAGATGCTGCTTGGCCTGCTGTGTTCATCCAGCTTCACGCTTTGTTATATTGGTTGGAAGACATGCTGTGTGCTTGCCCCATAAACCTCTGGCCTATACTGCTGGTGTGACTTTGATGTATCATGCCTCCATATAGTTATATGTCCATCCCTTTGACTGTTCAATGTTCCTTGCCAGCTGCTTGTCTCTCCCTCTGTGCTTAAAAAAATGCAAGCCACAGCTACTGTCAGCCTGTAACTTGGAACTGAAAAGATTGTATCCAATAAGCAATGTGAGGTTAACTGCCTTCAAATAAGTACATTGTCAGTAAACACGAAAACATAAACCAGCATCCATAAGATGCATCCTGTATAAATGCATGAAATGTATGTGTGTTGCTGTGTGCGAAGCAATTTGGCAGTGGCATGCAGGTTGTAGGAGCCCCTGTGTTTCAAAGTGAAGTCCTGAAAGGCTAAAGTAGTGTGTCGGTCAGTCTGATAACCTGCGCAATGAAGTGCTGAGGCTGGCACTGTACAGATGCTGACAAAGTGGATGCAAGGTGGATGAGGACAGTGTCCATGAAGCATTCAGGAATGTTCTAGTGAAGACAGAGTTGAATGAAGATATGGAGAAGCCAGCTGTGATTTGTTGCCACCAGGCACCCACTGAATTTCCATAAAACTAGGAACTGCAGACACCGAAGATTTGAAACAACAGCAGAAAAGGCTGGAGAAATTCAGCAGGGGTCTGCCAGCACCTTTGGAAGAAAGTAGAGTTCATGTTTCAAGTCTGGTGAAGTTCTGGTGAAGAGTCATTGGACTCTAAGCTGTTAGTCTACTTTCTTCTCACAAATACTGCCAGTTCCTGCTGACTCGAATTTTCATGCTGGGAATTGCCTCCGCTGAGTTTCTCAGGGAAGTAAGGACCCTGATGCTGCTACATAGCTCAATTACCAGAAGCGTTTTGGAAAAATCAATTGTTACGTATTTGTAGCAATGTAGGGCTATTATACTTTTTGAGCAGTGAGATTGTTACATGATGTTGGATTATTTCAGTAACTCCTGACTAGTCATTCTATAGTTTACTACAGATTGGTGGGACCAGGGCAGCCAGAACTACCAAACACATCATTCTCCTTGAGTAAAAAAATTGAGATAACTCAAACAAAATATTCTAATACGTAAATAGTTGGTCCTGTCCAGGAACACCCAGCGAGCAGGGAGCAGGTTGCAGGCTGGCTCCTCCGGCCAGCGCTTGCAGGCTGAGCCTAGGCTCCAGGTCTGTGGCTAAGTGTGGGGGCTTGAAGGAACAGAAGCGTAGGGACAGCATCTGGAGGAGTGTTGGATAGGGAACAGGAGGTATGGAAGCCATGTATCCCCAAGTCCATAACTTCAGCTCAGGGTTGGCGGTTGCAGAGGCCCATTTCAGAGACCCAGGAGCCTGTTCCAGAGACCCAGGAGCCCATTACAGAGACCCAGTAGCGCATTACAGAGACTCAGGAGCACATTACAGAGACCTAGGAGCACATTACAGAGACTCAGGAGCACATTACAGAGACCCAGGAGCACATTACAGAGACCCAAAAGCACATTACAGAGACCCAGGAGCCTGTTCCAGAGACCCAGGAGCCCATTACAGAGACCCACAAGCACATGACAGAGACCCAGGAGCACATTACAGAGACCCAACAGCCCATTTCAGAGACCCAGGACCCCATTACAGAAACCCAGGAGCTCATTTCAGAGACTCCAGTCCATGTCAAGCAGTGGCTGGAGGAGCAGCAGAGGATGAACAAGAGGAAGGGAGAAAGATGAACTCTATTGCAGTAAAATCTTGTGTTATGTTTGGTGTTTCAAGATGGCACCAGGACAAGATGGCGACACTTTGCGTATAACACACAAGAAAACATTTTTCACTGTATTTTTATGCTCATGACAATTAATCTAAATCTAAATGTAATCTCTAATTTAATCTAGTCTGATCAACCATTGAAGAATGACCATTGCTTATCAGACGACCGTATAACAGGCAACAGTACTGTGAGAGATAACCTTTGTGATCACAACCTTTGTCCTTCAGAAGTTTGCTTCCCCCCATACCCATAGCATTTGTGTTCGGCTACCTGACCATTTTGTGAATGGAAGATAATAAAATGTGAGGCTGGATGAACACAGCAGGCCCAGCAGCATCTCAGGAGCACAAAAGCTGACGTTTCGGGTCTAGACCCTTCATAAGAAGGGTCTAGGCCCGAAACGTCAGCTTTTGTGCTCCTGAGATGCTGTTTGGCCTGCTGTGTTCATCCAGCCTCACATTTTATTATCTTAGATTCTCCAGCATCTGCAGTTCCCATTATCTCTCATATCATTTTGTGAATGGATATGTGTTTGTTTCTGATATAAAAGTGTCTTGATTAAAAGTCACATATCAGTTGATTTATTTTTCTTTAAAGAATAATTGTGTTTACAATAAATAATATTCTCAGTGAATAGCAGTCAGTCAGTCAAATTGATAATCTGAGTGGGTTTTAAATTGGGTATCTGCATATTTCAGACAGCGTGTGGAAGAGCAGACTTGATTATTGACGCTGTTCCCCGTTAAGTCACAACAGGAAAAAAGAAAGGAGAATGGGGAACTGCATAGAAATGAGGCGAGTTGTGCTATTTATGACGTGCAAATGAATAGAAATAAGGAAGCCGCCACTCAGTAGATAGAATCTGAACTTGCTGTTTAAAACCGTAAGGAGGAAATTGGAATTTATTTTCTCATCATTGAGATTCAGATATCTTCATTTTCACTATATTTTCCTACCTCACTGCCACACAATTTAAGGAAGCAAACAATTTAGCCCAGTCTACCAAGAGAGGCATTGCTGATCCTGATCTAAGAGAGTATTATTGTCCTGATTCTACAGGCCTATTAGCAGCAAACAAAGAGATGTTTCCCCAGTTGTTACATTAGCGGTAGATATTGACTTGAGCTTTCTACCATCTGATTGGTGTACCTGAGGCATTTAGTGGACTGAAATAGCTTTTAAAAAGGAAAAGCCATGGACGCTAAAATGACTGCAGTGGTCTCTTGACCACAGATGGAGGTGAGCTTTGTTAGACTAATGCAGAATAAACAAAGCAATCTACACGCAAATTCATATTTTCGCCCACAGACATCAAAACAAGGCACTGAATCAGTATCAAAAAATTGACATCGACTGTTTAATTTATATGTTGATGATAATTTTACATATTGGAACAAGAAAGGTCACCTGTCAGTTTGAGACAAAAAAAATGGAACCACACTCGGCAATACTCATTGAACTTTATTTCAACATTTGTTTTGAGCAGCAGAGCAGAGAAAAAGGAAATAAATTTGTATGGAAGTCTCTCTTTTTCTCTTCATGCCTGTTTCTTCCGTTATCTTAAAGTATAGCACTGTGTGAAAAATGAAATTGAGAAAACAACAAGAACTCAAATTTATCCACTGAATTCACCAGTGCTGAGGATAATTAAACAACTATGGCCTCAGGTTAAAACTTAACTAAAGCCTCGAGGCTTCTAAGGATTTTTAAACTGCATAGCCATTATTTGTCCTAACTTGACCTTTTAAACACATGATCTGAAATAATGTATGTGCTTGTCACATTTGTATTATTTCATCTCAGGATGAGTAGGTTATAAAACTCCTACTCCAGCCAAAAAAAAATTCAACATCCTCATTTTGAATGCTTAATGATAATTGTGGTGTGAAAGCTGCATGGTAAAAAGGAAGAGCCAAAAATTGTTGTGACCGATCAAGAGAGGGTGAAGATTCCCACTCCTTATTTGGTCATGATATTTTTCAGGATCTCACAGGTGGGTTCCAGGATGCACACGTACACTCACACCTGGGATCACCACTGGGTGGCATGGTGGCTTAGTGGTTAGCACTGTTGCATCACAACACCACGGATCTGTTTTTGATTCACTTAGTACAATATGACTATCTATGTAGAGTTTACACATTCTTCCCACGTCTAGTTGCATTCCTTTGAGTGTTCCTGTTTCCGCCCACAACCCAAAATTAAGCTGGTTAGGTGGATTGCCCACAGTAAATACAGGGCGATGGGTTGGGGCTGACTGGGATGCTCTTTCAAGGATGACTCCAAACGGTCTACTTCCAAACTGTAGGGTTTCTATGACAGTACAACCAACAACCTGCAAACTTGATCTGGTACACACCTTAGGTATTATATCAGATTATTTATAGTTTCCTCCAGCTGGCTTTGCTCAGGAGCACAACATTTAAAAGTAATAAGAGTATAAGAACAATGCTGTGACTCTGCCTAACCAATCTCTGTACCAGTTTCAGAGCAAAGCCTGTGTGAAAGAGTGACAGAGAGGTGGGTGAATGGGGTGACGTGGAGAACTGGTGGGTTGAGTGGGGCTGAGGGAAGAAAGGAGTGCGCCAGGAAAATGGGATGTCTGTGAACCCAATGGGGATGTGGGGTGAAGGAGAGAAATTGGTAAAAATAGGAGTGAAAAGTTGCAGGCTGGGGGGGTGATGGGTAGCAGCGTGGTGGGAGGTGAGTAGCAGGCTGTGGGGGTGGTGAGTGGCAGGCTTGGGGGGCGCATCAGGTGCCAAGTTGTGGGTACTGAGTGACAGGCAGGATTTAGTGAGTGACAGACTGGGATTGAGGTGGGTGGCAGGGTGGGGGCTGATGGTGGTGGGAGCTGTTTCTTTTTTATTGAGCTTGAGTAAAAAGCTGTCTACTAAAGACTTAGAAACAGTC
Source organism: Stegostoma tigrinum (assembly GCF_030684315.1). NCBI lineage: Eukaryota > Metazoa > Chordata > Chondrichthyes > Orectolobiformes > Stegostomatidae > Stegostoma > Stegostoma tigrinum. The sequence continues at coordinate 6,017,132 of NC_081359.1, read as the reverse complement.
ATCTGTTACTGAGCTTAAAGCAGACCCCAAGACAACTCATGACATCAAAGGTGTCATGATTTCACTGGATTTGGTCTTCAACGCCATTTATTTGCCTCGGTAATGATTCCACGCTGCAGGAGGAGAATAGTTCCCCATGTGACTATGGAAACTACAACCTAGGGCTGTATTTTACAGGGCAACTGTAGCTCAGCAATTCCTCCTTACGACAAATGGCAAAAAAAGGACATTGGGTGTATATGTGTGCATGTGTGGAGCCTGCCCATGGTCAAGGCAGCTGGACCTTGCAGTGATTGGAACTAGGTAAGCCAGATGGCCCTCATAGAATATGAGTTCCCTGATTGGGGCTGTTAATCTGCTCTAATCAGGGATCCTTGGCTGATAGATATAAACAAGAATGCAGGAGGTTCTGCCTACTCTTGGAACCCATTCTGTGCTAGCTGGGTCCTTGCCATGCACTATGCATGTGTAAATAAAAGATGGCTTGGTGAAAGGATACTGGCCTTCATGGAGCTATTTCAAAACTGTAGCATTGATTCAAGGTAGGTCTGCTGCCCCCTTTCTCAGAAGGAAGCCCTACTTGAAACAGTTGGTCATCAATGAGATATGTGACAGCTTTATTGGAGAAGAAACGTCAGGTTGGGGAAGTGGCTATTTCCTGAACGTCAGGCAGTACCTCCCAGACAAGGGAACGAGAAAAAGTGAGGATCTGGATCAGAGGATTGTAGGACTAGTGTCATGAGACATGTGAGATGGCTAGATAAAGATAACACCTTTAGGAGATGGCATTCTGATCCTGATTGACCTGAGAGGACAGCAGACGTATGTATGGAATACACAAATATTGTCCTTTCTCCACTTAAAATTACTAAATCCTTTTTCCAAAGCGTGTTTGGATTTTAACATTCTTTATAAGTGAATATTTTCTCGTTTGAACATTTACTTAAATCATGGTCAAAGCACAAACTAATTTGAAAGACAATTTACTTCAATTGAACACATGCTTCTTTTGTGACTGAAGATAATAGACTGAGAGTTACTCAATCCATCTTCCTTGGAGTTGCTATAATGTGAATTAAAACAAGAGAATTGCATGTATACAATGTCTCTCAACAGGGACCAGACTGGATTACAACAATTATCCACTCCACCCACACACACTGCAAACCAACTACTACAGTACCTATATTAAAAACTGGAAAATCTTCAAACTGTGATTTTATTAACATTCCCAATCTTAATGAACACACATGATATATATTAATGCAAGAGTAGGAATTAGAATTGTATTAAACCAAAACCTAAATCTTAGCCATCTCTCTTTTGTTTTCAAGGGCATTTAAAAAAAACCTTGCCATTAAATTTTGGAAATAAATATCAACTAAATTAGATGCTCAACAGAAACAGTGTATTCCTTTCAGTGTTGGTTAGAGATGTCAACGCATTCCTAAGGTCCTGAGGTGACTTTGAATTACTGATACTAGCTCTAAATGAAACTGTGTGAATACCAGTAAAACTGGTTGGGCAATTTGTCCAAATTATTGAAAAACTAATCCCTGCCACTTCAGAAAACTACCAACAGCATGTTCTCCTCTTCAGCCCATCGTGAGTGCAATGGAACTTATTTTGGTGAAAGTGCAATCACCAGATATCATCTTTTTGGGGGAAATTGCAAAATCTTGGACTGTAATGTAAATATTCTGAAGGAAACAGAAAGTTCTGGAGATGCTCAGCACATCTTATAGCATCTGTGAAGAGATTAATGTTTTAACAGATGAATAGTGTTAATGTTTCAAGTCCAAAATAACTTTTTTTCAAAGCAAAGTAATCTGTCTGATTGACAAGTTGAGTGCCATATAGGAAAACAAAGAGAAACCTTTCATTTATATAGCAACTTTCAATTTCAAGTTGTCCCTAAGTGCCTAGCAGGCAATGAAGTACTTTTGAGTGAACTCATTGCTATAGGATAGGAAATATGACACCCAGTTTATATACAACAAGGTCCCACAAGCAGGAATTAAGTTAATAGCACTAATATCTCTTTTGAGTATTGTTGAAGGTATACAATTTGGCCAGGGAACTGCAGAGAACACTTACACACTTCTATAATGTGTATGATGGATTTTTTTACTGTTCACCTTCGTCTACAGCTGGAGTCTAGGTTGAATTCCTCAGATAGTGTCTCTGAAATTGAAGAATTCCTTCACTGTACTTAAATATCGGGCACTATTATGCGCATGTTAATTGTGCACTTCAATGACAACATCAATTTCTTTTGGAAAATTGATTCATTTCCAATTCAGTTTGTTTTGTTAAAATATTTTATTTCTGACTTGAGGGCCTCGCAAAATCCTGATCTTAACATCAGTTTAGCAGTAGCTGAGCAGAAGACCCTTAGGCAACAAAGATAAAACAGGGTGCCTGGGGTGTTAAACTGATAAACATTGGCTGTAACCAGGACAATCATTCGAATCTGTTATCATTAACATTTAAAGGGCTAATATATAAAAAAAGGTAGAGTTGCCAAAGCTCCAGTGAACCAGAGGCTAATATTTCAGGGGAGAAAGACACCTTCACTCATCCTGTCATATTTGGAATCCACTTTGTCGATTGCAAGCAAAATATTTAACCAGAACTGAAGTATATATTGTATTATTATAGGTAAAAATGGTCAAATCAAATGAAATTATCAATGAATATAACATAATTATTAAGGATTCTTTTTTTCCATTACAACAGTGACAATATTTCATAAAGTATTTCATTGACAGTAATGCACTTTCGAAAGTCTTAAGGTTGTGAAATACAGTAGGTGAATACTGATCTTTATTTACTTTTAATGAGCACGTATGGGCCCAGATGTTCCAGTTTCCATATAGATCAGGGCTGGACAAACTCTGGAAGATATGCTTTGCAACCCTTCAGGAGTCCTATGCACCAGCTATGCAGTAATTTTTCGAGAAGTTGAAACTTACGATAGGCAGTACGTGACAATACAAAACTCTCCAAAGTTGTCCCTAACTCTGAGTTAGAGTCAGAGTCAGAAACTTTTGATGGTTCTAATTTACTTATTTAATAGTCAATTGAGAAAAATTAGAGGAATTATAATCTGCTTAAACTTTTAGGCTAACGATAAAACTGATCCTCGGTCTTTCCGATTGACAGCCCTCACAGCAAACACCCCCAAGAATGGACAGTCTCGCCCTCTCCAAGGAAACCTGAACACTCGCCTTTGCAGTTATCCACCTGTGAACCTGACTTGATCTCCCCTCACCCATCCTGCAATATACATGATCCAACTTAAACCTTTATAGCCTCTGTGGTCTCAACACAAACCAACTTGGACCCTGTCTTCTTGCCATCACTCTGGAGCTGATCCACAACCCAATCCTATCCTGACTCCACCTGACCGGCTACCCATCCCTCAAAATAAATCTGACAAGCTCCTTAAACATCGACCCATTTATTCAATAATACTAAAATGTGAGGCTGGATGAACACAGCAGGCCCAGCAGCATCTCAGGAGCACAAAAGCTGACGTTTCGGGCCTAGACACTTCATCAGAGAGGAGGATGGGGTGAGGGTTCTGGAATAAATAGGGGCAGAGGGGGAGGAGGACCGAAGATGGAGAGAAAAGAAGATAGGTGGAGAGGAGAGTATAGGTGGGGAGGTAGGGAGGGAATAGGTCAGTCCAGGGAAGACGGACAGGTCAAGGAGGTGGGATGAGGTTAGGAGGTAGGAGATGGAGGTGCGGTTTGGGGTGTGAGGAAGGGATGGGTGAGAGGAAGAACAGGTTAGGGAGGCAGGGACAGGTTGGACTGGTTTTGGGATGCAGTGGGTGGAGGGGAAGAGCTGGGCTGGTTGTGTGGTGCAGTGGGGGGAGGGGACGAATTGGGCTGGTTTTGGGATGCGGTGGGGGAAGGGGAGATTTTGATACTGGTGAAGTCCACAATGATACCATTGGGCTGCAGGGTTCCCAAGCGGAATATGAGTTGCTGTTCCTGCAACCTTCGGGTGGCATCCTTGTGGCACTGCAGGAGGCCCATGATGGACATGTCATCTAAAGAATGGGAGGGGGAGTGGAAATGGTTTGCAACTGGGAGGTGCAGTTGTTTATTGCGAACCGAGTGGAGGTGTTCTGCAAAGCGGTCCCCAAGCCTCCACTTGGTTTCCCCAATGTAGAGGAAGCCACACCGGGTACAGTGGATGCAGTTTACCACATTGGCAGATGTGCAGGTGAGCCTCTGCTTAATATGGAAAGTCATCTTGGGGCCTGGGATAGGGGTGAGAGAGGAGGTGTTGGGGGCAAGTGTAGCACTTCCTGCGGTTGCAGGGGAAGGTGCCGGGTGTGGTGGGGTTGGAGGGCAGTGTGGAGCGAACAAGGGAGTCATGGAGAGAGTGGTCTCTCCGGAGAGCAGACAAGGGTGGGGATGGAAACATGTCTTGGGTGGTGGTGTCGGATTGCAGATGACGGAAGTGTCGGAGGATGATGCGTTGTACCCGGAGGTTGGTGGGGTGGTGTGTGAGAACGAGGGGGATCCTCTTTGGGCGGTTGTGGTGGGGGCAGGGTGTAAGGGATGTGTTGCGGAAAATGCGGGAGACACGGTCAAGGGCATTCTCGACCACTGTGGGGGGAAAGTTGTGGTCCTTGAAGAACTTGGACATCTGGGATGTGCAGGAGTGGAATGCCTCATCGTGGGAGCAGATGCGGCGGAGGCAGAGGAATTGGGAATGGGGATGGAATTTTTGCAGGAGGGTGGGTGGGAGGAGGTGTATTCTAGGTAGCTGAGGGAGTCAGTGGGCTTGAAATGGACATCAGTTACAAGCTGGTTGCCTGAGGTGGAGACTGAGAGGTCCAGGAAGGTGAGGGATGTTCTGGACATGGCCCAGGTGAACTGAAAGTTGGGGTGGAAGGTGTTGGTGAAGTGGATGAACTGTTCGAGCTTCTCTGGGGAGCAAGAGGCGGCGCCGATACAGTCATCAATGTAACGGAGGAAGAGGTGGGGTTTGGGGCCGGTGTAGGTGCGGAAGAGGTACTGTTCCACGTAACCTACAAAGAGGCAGGCATAGCTGGGGCCCATGCGGGTACCCATGTCCATCCCCTTTGTCTGTAGGAAGTGGGAGGAATCAAAAGAGAAGTTGTTGAGGGTGAGAATGAGTTCGGCTAGGCGGATGAGGGTGTCGGTGGAGGGGGACTGGTCGGGCCTGTGGGACAGAAAGAAGCGGAGGGCCTTGAGGCCATCTGCATGCGGAATACAGGTGTATAGGGACTGGACGTCCATGGTGAAAATGAGGTGTTGGGGGCCAGGGAATTGGAAGTCCTGGAGGAGGTGGAGGGCGTGGGTGGTGTCACGGACGTAGGTAGGGAGTTCCTGGACCAAAGCGGAGAAAATGGAGTCCAGATAGGTGGAGATGAGTTCGGTGGGGCAGGAGCAGGCTGAGACGATGGGTCGACCAGGGCAGGCAGGTTTGTGGATTTTGGGAAGGAGATAGAAACGGGCCGTGCGGGGTTGGGGAACAATGAGGTTGGAGGCTGTTGGTGGGAGGTCCCCTGAGGTGATGAGGTCATGAATGGTGTAGGAGATGATGGTTTGGTGCTCGGGTGTGGGGTCATGATAGAGGGGGTGGTAGTAGGTGGTGTCGGAGAGTTGGCGTCTGGCCTCGGCGATTTAGAGGTCAGTGCGCCATACGACCACTGCGCCTCCCTTGTCTGCGGGTTTGATGGTGAGGTTGGGGTTGGAGCAGAGGGAGTGGAGGGCTGCTCGTTCTGCGGGGGAGAGGTTGGAGTGGATGAGAGGGGTGGAGAGGTTGAGGCGGTTAATGTCTCGACGGCAGTTGGAGATGAAGAGGTCGAGGGAAGGTAGGAGGCCTGGGGGTGGTGTCCAGGAGGAGGACTTGTGTTGGAAGCAGGAGAAGGGGTCAGTGGAGGGAGGGTTGGGTTCCCGGTTGAAGAAGTAGGCATGGAGGCGAAGGTGGCGGAAAAACTATTCTATGTCCAACCGTGATTGGTGTTCGTTGACGTGTGGTTGTAGTGGGACGAAGGTGAGCCCCTTGCTTCGGACTGACCGTTTGTCCTCAGTCAGTGGAAGGTCTGGGTGGATGGTGAAGATGCGGCAGGGTTCAGAGTGGCTGTCTTCTCTGGGATTGCTGGCTGCGGAGGTTGTAGGCAGAGCAATGAGGTTGTCGGCCGTGGGCGGGTTTCCGTCGGCGTCGGCCGTGGACGGGGTTCCGTCGGCCATTGGCGGGGTTCAGTCGGCGTCAGCCGTGGGCGGGGTTCCGCACCCCGCCCACGGCCGACAACCTCATCTCTCCGCCCACAACCTCCACAGCCAGCAACACCAGAGAAGACAGCCACAGTGAACCCTGCTGCATCTTCACCATCCCCCCAGGCCTTCCACTGACTGAGGACTAACAGTCAGTCCTAAGCAAGGGGCTCACCTTTGTCCCTCACACATCCTTCACACCCTGTTCTTCCTCTCACCCATCCCTTCCTCACACCCCAAGCCGCACTGCCATCTCCTACCTATTAACCTCATCCCACCTCCTTGACCTGTCCGTCTTCCCTGGACTGACCTATCCCCTCCCTCCCTCCCCACCTATACTCTCCTCTCCACCTATCTTCTTTTCTCTCCATCTTCGGTCCGCCTCCCCCTCTCTCCCTATTTATTCCAGAACCCTCACCCCATCCCCCTCTCTGATGAAGGGCCTAGGCCCGAAACGTCAGCTTTTGTGCTCCTGAGATGCTGCTGGGCCTGCTGTGTTCATCCAGCCTCACAATTTAGTATCTTGGATTCTCCAGCATTTGAAGTTCCCATTATCAATGACCAATTTATTCAGCCTGCTCTCCTATCTAACACTGCTCCTTACCCATTGCGTCCATTCCGCCAGTCCACACTACTCACCCTGTCACCTTACTCCCTCACCCACTTACATCATCCGCATTTCCTTAGACGCTTAGCTGGCTCAATCCAATCTACTAACACACTGAAAGTCTGTGTAAATGTCCACTCGCATTTTAGCTCAGATGAAAAATGTATCAGAATACATCAATTAGTCCTGCAAATAAGGGGACTTTTGGCTTTCCTCAATATTTTACATTCCTATGCCACAAGAATTAAACTGGACCACAGTATACTGTGCTTTTCTAAGGCCTCAGGCATTGGAAAGTGATCCCAAAAGTAACAGGAATATGTGCAGTGTGATAAAAGTAGGCATGAAAACAACAGCCAAGCGGAGGCTTGGGGGCCGCTTTGCAGAACACCTCCGCTCGGTTCGCAATAAACAACTGCACCTCCCAGTCGCAAACCATTTCCACTCCACCTCCCATTCTTTAGATGACATGTCCATCATGGGCCTCCTGCAGTGCCACAATGATGCCACCTGAACATTGCAGGAACAGCAACTCATATTCCGCCTGGGAACCCTGCAGCCCAATGGTATCAATGTGGACTTCACCACCTTCAAAATCTCCCCTTCCCCCACCGCATCCCAAAACCAGCCCAGTTCGTCCCCTCCCCCCACTGCACCACACAACCAGCCCAGCTCTTCCCCTCCACCCGCTGCATCCCAAAACCAGTCCAGCCTGTCTCTGCCTCCCTAACCTGTTCTTCCTCTCACCCATCCCTTCCTCCCACCCCAAGCCGCACCTCCATCTCCTACCTCCTAACCTCATCCCACCTCCTTGACCTGCCCGTCTTCCCTGGACTGACCTATCCCCTCCCTACCTCCCCACCTATACTCTTCTCTCCACCTATCTTCTTTTCTCTCCATCTTCGGTCCTCCTCCCCCTCTCTCCCTATTTATTCCAGAACCTTCACCCTATCCCCCTCTCTGATGAAGGGTCTAGGCCCGAAACGTCAGCTTTTGTGCTCCTGAGATGCTGCTGGGCCTGCTGTGTTCATCCAGCCTCACATTTTATTATCTGTCTCTGACTGCTGCTTTCGGAAGATTTGGGCAATGATGTTTAGAAATTTCACAGAAAAGGCATCCTGTTAAGTGTTTGAAAAAATAGCAGAATGGATGTAAGATTGGGACAAAGAGTGAAAGTGTCATAGAGATGTACAACATGGATCAGACCCATTGCTTCATCTCATCCACGGTGGCCAGATATCCTAAATTAATCTCGTCCCACTTGCCAGTTTTTGGCCCATATCCCTCTAAACACTTTCTATTCATGTACCTATTCAGATGCCTTTTAAATGTTGTAATTGTACCAGTCTCCACCACTTCCTCTGAAGCTCACTCCCTTCATGCATCACTTTCTGTGTGAAAAAGTTGCCCCTCATATCCCTTTCAAACTTTTCCCTCTCACCTGAAACCTATGACCTCTAGCTTTGAACTCTCCTACCCAATGGGAAAAAAAATTGGCTTTTCACTCTATCTATGCCCCTCATGATTAATAAACTTCTATAAGGTCACGCCTCTGCCTCTTGATGTTCCACAGAAAATAGCCCCAGCCTTTTGAGCCTCTCTCTGTAGCTCAAAAACTCCAACCCTGGAAACGCCCTTGTAAATCTTTTCTGCACCCTTTCAAGTTTCACAACGCCTTTCTTATAACAGAGGGGCCAGAACTGAATGCAATATTCCAAAAGCTAATGTGCTGTTCAGCCACAACATGACCTATTAATACCCATACTCAATGCACTGACCAATAAAGGCAAGTCATTCCCATTTCGATCATATAACTTTCTTCCTTGATCAAAGTCAACCATATTAGAAGAACTTTAGGCAAGATATGATAAGGGACTCTTTAATTGCACAGAGCCTTGGTCAATCCCATTTCTTGTATTAGGTTCAGTTCTGGACACCAATCCTTGAGAAGGTCTTATTGAAATGATTGAGACTCTTCGGGTTAAATTATTAGAAGAGGTTTTATAAACTTTGCTTCTATTTGTACACTTAGAAAGTTGAGGGAGGTGAAACATTGAAAATGATTGAAGAACTCTATAGGATAAATCCAAAAACTATTAATCCAATGAGGGATTCCAGTGTATTTGCAGGACTTAAATTTGGAGCCCAGCCAATCAGGAGCTCGATCAGGAAGTTTTGTTTTGCTCAAAATGTTAGTGATAATGTAAGACTTTTTGCCCCAAAATTTTGCATGAATTGTCTTTATCAAGGATCTGTGATCAATAAGTTTCTAACAGTTGGGGTTTAAAAGGTGCTCAGACTGAGATAGGAAGTGCCTTTCTATAGTTTCACTCTGTAACTGGTCTCACAATATAAATTTAAATGTTTCACACAGTTACCAACGTGTCTAATTATATACTTTACTTTTCCCACATTAGTTTCAGAATATTGAGAAAAATTTCCACCCAGGTTTTTCTTAGCAAACAATAAAATTATTAGTTTAGTATTTTCATAAAACTTAATGAACAAAGATATAAAGCTGACTAATACAGTTTACAATGTGAAATTTTAGCTATTAGCTCTCCTGAACAATTTAACACACGCAAGCACAAACCCCAATCAAAGCTTAAATAAAGGAACTTTCTCTGCAACACTGACAAAAAAAAATACTTTGACCAAATAATGGTAAACTCTTGATGAATTAAAGGCTGAGAGATAGAACCATTTGGCTGGCATTCAGTGTGGGTGTGTTAGTACATATGGATTGGCCATGAGATGCATGCATTTACCCCTGGGATTTTTGAGAAGTAGTTAATTCAGGCGATGTTGATGGGAATTCTTTCATAAACATCTCAAAAGAGAAGGAGAATTCTCCGTTTGACAAGCTCTCCCAGTAGAGTCCATGAAAGGGTTTCTAAAAGAAGGAGAAAAGATGAGCTGTTGAGTCATACCAAGCAACGAAGCAACTCAGTCAAAAATGTCCAAATCATGCCATAATCTACAGGACTCTGGCTGTTTACTCAGGTTAGTTGCAACATCCAGTAAACATTAAATAAAACTGTTCAAAATGTCTTTCCAATGACCTTTAATATGTAACAAATTTGTCCAGGTGTCCTGCAGTCTTTCAAATGACCTAATTATCACAAACATTTAAGCACAATTCTTCAAAATAACTAAGAGCAGAAGTAACTTTATTACAAGAGGTAATGATTCAAAGGTGTGAAAATGGAATTGAGATACTGTTTAACGATGACCTAATCAAAGTGAATAGTGGTGCAGACTGAATGGCATAGTTCTGATCCCACACTCCTATGTTCCCATATGTATATAAGAGACAGGAATAAAACATGCCACATCACCACCTTGATTCAACAAAGAATTAATTAGTTTGTTGGAATATACCATAAAGAATGTGGGATGCAGGACCTTGGCACAGAAAATACTTGTTCATTAAAAATGTTCATTATTTAACAAATATGATATAAATGCCCAGAACAAAGTGTAAGATTGTGTGAATTAATTGCTCAAACATGTATTAAAAGGTATGGTACGATTGTTATTATGTAGACAGGATTACAAGTTGGTCATATTTATAAATTATGTATTCTGGGGATAATTTTCACTGAACACCATACATAGCAAAGGCCCTCCAAAGTAGCTAATATGAAGATCTTAAATTGCAATGCTAGTTTAACTCCTGCTAAACTCAAAATGCCATCCTGTGACAGGAGTTGATGTCAGTGCTCGAAACAGCTGCCTGGAGGCTTGTGAAACAACTGACACCACTTAAAATGCCTGCTAGCACTCATTAAAGAAGATACATAGCATTTTGATAGTCGGTGCTTACAGTAACACCATGTCCTAATAGCGACAGTTATTTAGGATAGTTGTCAATTTCAAGTGCAACTTAAAGAGATATGCACCATTTCATTCTCCTCACTCTACATCTATGAGAAGCGCATATGAAATACATAAGCTAGGCACTTTGTCAGCCCCAGACCAGTCCTTGATCAATCTTTATTCTAAACATTCCCTGAGGACACAAAATCACAGAATTACAGAATTATTATAGTGCTGAAGGAGTTATTTGACTCATTGAGTCTGCACTGGCTCTTCAAATGGGCATTATGACAAAGTGCCATACGCTGATCTTTTCCGTGAAACTCTGCACTTTGTTATTACCCCAATAAACTTCTAATCCCATATCGAATGCCTTGTTTGAACCTACCTCTACTTCTTAGAAGTGCATTCCAGATCCAAACTATTCACTGTGTGAAAATGACGTGTTTTTACACCAAGTTTGATTACTTTGCAGATTGCTTTGAATCTGTGCCTTTTTGTTCTCAATCCTTCCATGAGTGAGAACAATTTCTTGTAATCTATTCTATTCATACCCCTAGTGATTTTGAAAATTCTAATTACATTTCCAGCTGGCCTTCTCCTCTCCAAGGGAAACAGTTTCAACTTCTCCAATCTGTCTTCAAAACTAAGATTTCTCATCACTGGCACAGTTCTTGTAAACTTTTTCTGCATTCTGCCTAGTGCATCGTCCCTGAAGTTTGCAATATATGCATTCAGAACAGTGCACAAAACTTCAGCTGATGTCTAACTATAGCTTTATAGAAGTTTAGCAAAACATCCTTATAGTTGCAATGCATGGCCTTATCAAAAAGTCTACAAAAATAGTTGTCAGCCAAAAGATCAGTTTGACGTGACATCATCTTTTATGACAACTTTATAGGGGTCATCAGGAGGATAGAGGTGTTTGGTCATGGACATATTGATAGAGCACATTTTAATCTGGATGAGCAGTAAATAAGGCCAAGCTGAAAACCACCAGGTGTAGCAGGAAAGATGGCAGGAGAACAATGGGTGTGAAGTTCTGTCCTGTGCCCTAAAAAGTCCTCTTCTTCTGGGCCTTCCCCACTGCACCTTATGAGGCTGGTTAGTGGGGAACAAAGGCTTTCTACCATGTTCATAGCTGATGACACCATTGTACAACTGATGCAGAGTGCAGGTACAAAGCTTTCCACATTTTAGCCAGGCTGCAGATAGGAATGGGTGATGGAAGATGTGGTTCTGCTGCTTGATTGGTGTAGACCAGCCTTCTAATGTAGCCTCGATAAAGTGTGCTGCATCATTCTGGCATGCTGTGCTCTGCAACATTGGACAAGACAGCAAGGCAATGTGCTGGATGTTGAGAAAGTGTAGGAAGTGAGACCAGTCATCCCAGGAGAAGGTCAAGTACTTTGAGGAGGTCAAATTTACTGAGTGCATGACAGACTTCAACTGTGTCCGATACTACAACCCACATTTAACAACCATTTCCAATCAATGACATCTGGGGCCACAGATAATAATGGACCATAAAGTTTTCTTTGGTCATTATGCCGAAATCTGGTTTGCATTATCAGAGTAATCTTCAGCCTCGAATGGTTTTGTTTTTCTTTCCTCCAGCGTTCTGTAAATAAAAAAATCAAGTAATTAAAGGAAAATGGCCAATGTTTCACTAGCGAGAGATTATTGGCGGCGGTTTAACCTGAGGGCCACCATGCCTCAGGTGACGGAGAGTCCTTCGTGCTAGTGAAGGAATTGAACCCACTGTTGGTAGGCATCACTCTGCAGCGAACACAGGCCATCCAACCAACTGAACTAAGTGTCTCCCCACATGTTGGTAAATTTTGTTAAATCGAGCAAGAAAACTTGTTAGACTTTGTATCCCCCTAAAACTCTACTCAGACCGAGCCAAAAAATATCAAGTTCAGACCGACAGCTTTTTTATTCATCCCTCCAAATGGTTAACATCATACTTTTCCAAATCATGCATCTTTTTCCAATTTTGCCCCACATGTTTAACTTGTCTACATACATTTTCATATTCTTTAATCTTCGTCACAGCTTGCTACCGCACTCATTTTTGTCGCATCAAAGGTTTTGGTTACAATACTCAGTTCCTTCATCCAAGCCAACAATGTAGATTGTAAAATATTGAGACACCAGCACTGAGCCTACATTGCCCCCACCATGCCCCCGCGACTACACCATTTAAATATTATGAACCTGAAAATGACTTATTTGTCCTGACTGTGATAATGGGAACTGCAGATGCTGGAGAATCCAAGATAATAAAATGTGAGGCTGGATGAACACAGCAGGCCCAGCAGCATCTCAGGAGCACAAAAACTGACGTTTCGGGCCTAGACCCTTCATCAGAGAGGGGGATGGGGTGAGGGTTCTGGAATAAATAGGGAGAGAGGGGGAGGCGGACCGAAGATGGAGAGAGGAGAGTGTAGGTGGGGAGGTAGGGAGGGGATAGGTCAGTCCAGGGAAGATGGACAGGTCAAGGAGGTGGGATGAGGTTAATAGGTAGGAGATGGCAGTGCGGCTTGGGGTGTGAGGAAGGGATGGGTGAGAGGAAGAACAGGTTAGGGAGGCAGAGACAGGCTGGACTGGTTTTGGGATGCAGTGGGTGGAAGGGAAGAGCTGGGCTGGATGTGTGGTGCAGTGGGGGGAGGGGACGAACTGGGCTGGTTTTGGGATGCGGTGGGGGAAGGGGAGATTTTGAAACTGGTGAAGTCCACATTGATACCATTGGGCTGCAGGGTTCCCAAGCGGAATATGAGTTTCTGTTCCTGCAATGTTCAGGTGGCATCATTGTGGCACTGCAGGAGGCCCATGATGGACATGTCATCTAAAGAGTGGGAGGTGGAGTGGAAATGGTTTGCGACTCTCTACTTTCTACTTGTGACCAATCCTCTATCCATAATATTATATTAACACTAACACTATAAACTCTTTTCTTATGCATTCCGACCTTTATGTAGCACCTCATCAATTAATTTTTGAAATTAATCTACTGACTCACCTTTATCCATCCTACTCATTACGTCCTCTAAAAATTCTGATATATTTATCAAATATGATTTGTCTTTCATAAAATTATGTTGACTCTGTTTGATTACATTATGCTTTTCTAAAAGTTTTGTTATTGCCTCCTTATTAAGAAACTCCAGTATTTTCTGAAGTGATAACTTCGTATGATTGTCTACCATCAGATTTCATGGCAATTTGGATGCCTTCAACACTCTCAAAACTGGCTGTTTCTTGTTCATTGCTCTGCATTGTGACTTTGTCAAAGAGCTCATTAGTTGACAACATGTTTCAAGTTTTCTATTTGCTCTTTAGGAATGTTTGATGCAATTACTCAAAGCCATGGGCCTTTCTTTTCCTTCACCTTTACTACCTCATCTTCATTCCAACTTTACATAGAAGAACATGTTTGTTCCTAGGTTCAGCTATGGTTTGCATCATCCATGTGGGTGGATTATAAATTATCTGAGGGATGTTTCTGCTTTTAAAGATTTTCATGCCACATGTTGAACTGCATTCTTATGCCTAAAGGTTGAAGTTATGTTGACAAAATTGAAAATGACAAGAATAATAAATCTGTTGTTGAATGCTGTGTAATATGTCATTGGTATATCAGCAAGATTGATGCATCTTACAGCCCATTCATATTTGAGACAATAGTTATTACACTATCATTTGTTGGGAAACCACAGGTTACTTCTTTTATGTCACTATTCGAGTAAGCAAAAAAGATAACTATGAAACTCCAAGCCAATCAACCTAACATTGGTGTGAGGATATTATTGAGAATCACTATCTGGCATATTATTAGGAAAGGCTTAGGTTAATTAAATAGATCAAGCATCGATTTGTTAAAAGCAGATCAGGTCTAGCTCAACTGAGTTCTTCAACAAAGTAATAGATATAATTAATATTGCTGTTAAGAATTAATAATGGGGGACAAGAAAATGACAGAGGCTTTGAGCAGGTATTTTGTATCTATTGTTCTAATCCTGATAGGGGCCGTTAACATTTAATGAGATATCCAAACATCCTGTAATTAGCTAACACAACTGTACCATGTTTTTCATATTAAAATAAAACTTCACTGTACAGAAAAAAAACTTAATTAAAACACGCATTGTGGTCTGTGACAGTACTATGGCTTAAAGAGGTTATTTCATCCTGGTATTATTTAAAGAGAGATTTTAAGGTCAATGCGATGAGTTGTCTATTTGGAAAGCCAATAAACAACATATGGGTCTTATGCCTTTTTTTTTACTTAGAAAAATATGAGCAGCTTGAATGGGTGTGAGCAAGCTCTCACAGAACCAGAGTTTTTAGCTTCTTAGTTTTTCAGTAGTTGTTGCTGATGAGGTCTTGAAGAAATGGAAGTTGTTTTTTTTCTGTCCCAGCTACAGCTAAAAGCTGGGGGATCACTTCCTACTGCTGGTGTTACATGTGAGACAATTTGTTTTCTGAATTTGCCTTTTGCCTAGGGCTTGTTTATGGGATGTTATTAGATTGGAACAGTTATCTGGTAGCAATTAATAATCTATTATTTTGTCAAGTTTTCCAGTAAAATTAAGTTAGTCCAATTTTTGCTTCTGTTGTACTTTAGCTAGAGAGTATGAATAAAGTGTGTTTTTCTTCAAATCCGCTAGTTTGACAAATAGAATTGCATCTGGAATGTTATACCATACACGTACCTTCAAAATAAGAAAAGAAAATAGGGTATCGGCTATTTTCTTAATGATGTTGACTGGTCTAGTCCATAACATGTCTTAATGTTAAAGTTTGCATTTACATATTTTGTGAACTGACTTCTACTTTTTATTCCAAGATTGTTCATACACATTGCAAGATCGTGAAGCTTCATAGCTTTTCTTGACAATGACCCAAAGATATGCCACAGCCCTCAAGAATTCACTTTAAAACTACTCAGAGTTCTCGTTAATCTCAGAGGTAGAGTTAATTGATGGTGCTTCTGTTAGTTGTACCTGCTGTGACAAATAAGACCCATAATTACTAGAGGGCTGTGGGAGGCCAGGCCCATGTTAAGTCCATGGTTGATAATGAGCCTCTGGAATTGTCAGCAACATAGAATCTGCTGCAGCTGCAATGAGTAGCAAAAAAAAATCTGTTGTTCTTTGAGAGGTTGTGTCCACATACATGCTGTGAATAGAAAGTCCATCCAGCCATGTGCAATCATGATATAAAACGTGTCTCAATCTCAGCTGGCAACAAAGACTGGGACCTCCTAACAAGAGCAGTGAGGAGTGTTTAGACCCTACACATTTTAGGGCTTTATACTGTAATGACAATCATAAATAACAAACCTAACTGTGCTTTCCACTCTTGCATTGTTTGCCACATTGTTAGATCCCATCAAAAGCTGAGGTCCAGGAATTGGCTGCTAGTGATGAACTATTACATATTTATTGCCATTGGCCTAATTCAATTTTAATTTGCTGTGGTGGTTTTGATCTTAGGACCTCTATTTTTTTTAAATTTAGGAACAAATGCACCCTGCAAATGGGAAATGGTCTAGTTTAAAAATAAGTGGTCTTACCTTTAAGCTGAAGATGAGGGGATATTTTTATTTCTTCCAGAAGGTCAGAAATCTTTAAAATTCTCATCTCCAGAGAATGGTGAAGGCAAAATCATTGAATATTTTTAAAGGCAGAAGTAAATGGATTCTTGACTAACAAGGGAGCCAGAGATGCTTGGAGAAGATGGAATGGGAATCTACAGCCAGAGTCGGTTCAGCTATGAATTTATTGAATGGTGGGGGACAATAACAAAGAGACCATAAAAAAAGATTCCTGCTGTTGGTTTGTATGTTCATATAAAATTTTGTATTATCGCTTGTACTTTGGCCATTTGAACGGAAATAAGTTAAACTGGTAGCAATGGTTTAAGACAGTGCAAAGATCTTTTGTTTTGATTTAATAAACTCACAATTGAAAAAGCTGGAGAGCTATAATGTTTCTCTGAGAATTGATACCAGATGTGGAAACGGTAACATTTCGTTTTCAGTATATTGAGTGTTTTCTTACCTTAAAAACGGTCAAAGTTAGAAGTCACAGAACACCAGATTATAGTCCAAAAGGTTCATTTGAAATCACAAGCTTTCTGAGTGCTGCTCCTTCATCAGGACTTCATCTGACAAAGGAGTGAGACTCCAAAAGCTTGTGATTTCAGATAAACCTGTCGGACTGGAACCTGCTGTCCTGTGATTTCTGCCCACCCCCCTCCAAATTTGTACCTCCACATTAAAACAGTTATGAATAGTGCAGGAAATCAGTGAGAAATTTCTTCAAAAATTAGCAAACTTCGGGAGAAATGAAGTGTCTGAATGAATTTGAGGAGAGATTGTCTTCTGTGAACTGGAAGGAGAAGGTCAGAGAAACACAATGGCCGGGATTTTCTTCAAGTTATGGAGACTGCAAACTTCACCAAAAGGATGACAAAAGTTGGAAATCGAAGTCGCCTCCATACTCATAACAGGCCCTATTTTTGCTACTTGGTGGAAAAATATTTTTGTAATTCTTGAGAGGGAAACCCATCCGAGCAGATCCATTTTAACAAGCTCTGAGTTCAAACACATGCAATTCTTGCTCTAGCAAGACCTTACCTGGCAGTGTTGGATTTATGAGCATTTACAGTAGGTATAAATGCTCTTGAAGTGTGGATATAGCACTATCAAGCTTGATAATCACAGAACCCCTGCAGTATGGAAGCAGGCCATTCGGCCAATCATGTCTGCATTGACCCTCTGAAGATCATCTTACCCAAATCCATCCCCTTATCCTATCCCTGTAGCCCTGCATTCCCCATGGCCAATCCAACTAACCTGCACATCTTTGGACTATGGGACGAAACCAGAGCACCTGAAAGAAACCCATAGCGGGGTAGACATGGGGATGATTGTGCAAACACCACATAGGGTGGCACAGTGGCTCAGTGGGTAGCCTTCTGCCACACAGTACCAGGGACCCAGGTTTGATTCTACTCGCAAGTGACTGTCTGTGGGGCACATTCTCCCTGTGTCCATGTGGGTTTCTTCCAGTTGGTCTGTTTTTCTCTCTCAGTGTAAACATGTTCAGCGTAGGTGGATTGACCATGCTAAATTGCCCATAGTGTCCAAGAATATTTAGGTTAGGTGGGCTAGACATGGGAAATTAGAGGAATAGATCTGGGTAGGATGCTCTTTGGAGAGGTGGTGTGGAATTGTTGGGCTGAATGACCTGTTTCCACACTGCAGGGGTCCTATGGTTTCCAGGGACAGTCACTCAAGGGTGGAATTAAACCTAGGCCCTGGCATTGTAAGATAGCTGTGCTCACCACTGAGCCACCAGCCTGTGAAACTATTTGAATATTCAGACTTTTTAAAATTAAGAAAACAGCCTACCTGTGTCAATGAGAGGTTAAAAACTTCTGTTTTAGCAGTTACAATAGTTGATTCTGTTTCCATTACTTTGAGTATTCTTTATGCATAATTAGTTACCTTCCAGAGTCAGAGAAAGACAGGAAAGGGCAGACACAAAAAAAAAATCTAGGAACACACCAACAAGCAAAACTAATTGTTGCAAAAATAATAATCAGACTAAATTAAGGTTTCACATTTGAGTGCATGTAGCATTCATAACAAAGTAAACAAATCCACAGTACATAATCTGATGGTGGTTACAGAGACATGGCTGCAGGATACTAAGGATTAGGTTCGGAATATGGAGGGATATATGTTATTTTGGGCAATAAGATTGGTTTCAGAATATTGAGGGTACATGATATTGAAGAAGATTGGGAAATCAAGTAAAGGTCGTGGGGTGACACTGTTTTTGCATTTAGGGTTGCGTAAGGAGTGCATTTATTCAGTAGATAGCGATGACATTGGATCGCGTGCTTGAGATGCAGAATATATTCAAGTGTAGATGAGGAATAGTAGAGAAGAGAAGATGCCAGAGGGAATAGAGGTACTCTAGCAATAACACAATATTTAACAACATATATAGGAAGAAATATCAGATAACTGCATTAAAAGAATGGCAATAATCCACATACAAATGTAAAAGTCAGATTGTTATTAATAACCTGGATGAGGAGTTCATGGAAAGCTTTTGAGATAGTTCTAGGGGCAGGATTTCATAGGATCTTTGATGGCATGGGCTATGATGAGAAATCTTGGAGTATCACATGAGATGTCCACATCCCTTCCATTTCAAGGAAACTATCCTGGTCAGTCTTATGGCTCTGTAATAGCCTTATTACTCTGTTATAGCCAGCTGGAAGAATCATGTGAAGTCACCTGGGGAGCTGCACAGAAATTGGTGAATGAACTGTTCAGTTAGCAGCCCAGGTCATCCTTCACTATCAATCAAGATGGTGGGCCAGAAACAGTCCAATACATCAGTCCATTGAAAGCAAGGGAGGATTATGATGGAGGCAGTGCTATGTGAGGGGGCATAATATTAAGGCAAATGGCAGAAGGCTTAGAGGAGACTTGAAGAAAATATTCTTTTTCACTCAGAGAGCAGTGGGAATGTGGAATATGCTGCTTCAGTGGGTAGTGAAGGCAGGAAACTCCACAACTTCTAAAAGGCATTTAGATGACGACTCAAAATGTCATAACATTCACAACTATGTGCCAAGGGTTGGAAAGTGGGGCACATGTAGATTGGTCAACACAGATTCAATGGGCCAAGTGGCCTCTTCTGTGTGAAATAACTTGGTGACTTCATGCTGCTCGGCAATCTAACTGAGGCACGGGGGAAAAGAATAGTGGGTTGCAAGGTGGATGGCCATGTTGAAGGGTGCAACTCAATTTGTGAAAGGGATAAAGTCGGAAATCACATGGCACCAGGTTATAGTCCAACAGGTTTGTTTGAAAACACGAGCTTTCAGAGCCGTAGTCCTTCTTCAGCTGTTAGTGAGAGAGGTTGTATCAGAAACAGAATTTATAAGTTAAAAAAGTCAAAAGGTCTGTATCATTGAGGATGTACTAAGCCAATATAAGATGCTGTTAAGTCTTTAATCAGTTAGAAGATTTAATTGATTAATATGTCTATGTAACTCCCTGAATTCATTTGATGTCATGGCCCAAAGAGAACTAAAGGTTTTATCAGTGTAAAGAAGAGATGACATTTTAGGTCAGACAATGCATGTCATGTCTGAGACCTTGTTGAGAATTTGTTTGTGTTTTAGTTTGAATTCAAACTGGTTTAACCTCTAAAGTACGAATTTATAAAATACCATATTGATGGACTGTAAAAATTGTATGCTTTTTGAACAAAATGAAATGTATCTGCAAATACAAATTCAGCCCATAAGTGTGTGTGTGTGTGTGTGTGTGTGTGTGTGTGTGTGTGTGTGTGTGTGTGTGTGTGTGTGTAAGACTATATAGTGTTGGGGGGTTTCACCTGTAGTGCGAAATGAGCCCAAGATCCGGGTTGAGGCCATCTTCATGCGTACTGAACTTGGCTATCAGCTTCTGCTCAGCATTGTTGTGTATCCCAAAGTCTGCCTTGGAGTATGTTTATCCGAAAATCCGAGGCCAAATATTCTTGTCTGCTGAAGCATTCCCCGACTGGAAGGGGACATCCCTAGACAGGTGCAGCATCGTGAGGTTATCCTACAGTAAAGTGATGTACTGAGGTGTCTGTCCTTGATGGAGATGAGTATGTCCAAGAATGAGACTGATTCTAAAAAGTAGTCCTTGGTAAGTCAAATGGTGGGATGAATCTTATTGTTCACCCCATTCCAAAACCAGCACCTTCACATCATGCAAAAGGGATAGTTATTCGACCCGTAGTTGGGAAAGGAGTTATGTGGATGGTAGGGTCGTTACATGTAAACAGGAGCCTGGATTCCAAGATGGAGGAAGTGAACAACCATAGTTCACCACATATGCCTGAGATTGGAGGAAAGAAAAGTGGACAGCTAAAGATTAAGATGGATGGGTTAGGCAGAAAATAGGCGCTTTGCTTCTGGACCTCCCTGGGAAGACTATGAGGAAAGGAATGTGGAGGTCTCAGAAAGCACACACATAGAGAGGTGAAGCCTTGAACTTACTATCAGAATAGTAACTGTGGCTACTTTCCAGCATGCTGTAAATAACTGAGTAATGGAAATGAATATTACTTCAACTATACCCACTATACGCAGGATGAGGGCGTCAAACTGAAAGAAAGGGGCGACAGAATCCATCCAAATGAGGCCCCTTCAAATGGCAACCACATTACACACAGTCGCTTGCAACGTAGAGGAGACACACCGGTGGTCTGCCAATCCCTGGGGACTCAATGTATTGGAAAACTATGTTCAATACACCTCCTTCCCCAAATACTAACCACTTTCTGCAAATGCACACCCTCTGTCCACTGAAGCTTGAGATAAAATGGCAATGTCTGCCCACTCACAGGGATCATGTCTCATTACTGCGAGTTACATATTGCTGAAGTAGAGTGCAGTAGCCGCTTTGGGTCTCACATTGGTCCATGGTACCTCATGTAGTGATCAGAATGGTTGTCTTCATGGTCTCACAGTTGAACTATCAGTGAGATGGAGATTGAAACAAACAGATTCTGCCAAACAGTTCACCTTTTTTTAGAAATGTGATCCTAAACATACAGAGAAATGATACCCATGCCAGTTATATGCCACTAAAAAACAATATTTCTTTTATTCCCTACCACTATGTCTCAGCATAGTTCTGCAGCCTGCAGCTTAGGTGGAGGACGATCACCCTCCAGTGGGCCTTGGATCTTTGCTGTGACAGGACATGCCATGCATGTCCTTGCCCTTCATGGCATACTCCAACAAGGTTAAGAGTGCCAGCTAAGTTGGAGAAGCAAGGCCCAACCACCTCTGGTGTGCCCCAAGAGGTGACTTCTGTGGTCACCATGCAGTTTCTCCTCCAACAGCATGACCACTGGAACACTCTGGTCTGATTATGAAGGAGGGACACTGGAAGTGAGCACATGGTCTAACTGTCACTGTGCCTTTGGTCCTGAGGCTCAATTTCCAAAGTGATGGAGTGCAAGACCTTAAAAATTTATAAGAATGCTAGATCTGGCTCTCCATGGAGATGGTCTGATGATCACATGCACTGGGCAGCTGGATCCCGCATGGCATATGAGCAGTCCTGCAACCTCTGGCCTAAGAGGAGTGACGACACTATGGCTTTAAGAGGTGTATTTTGTCCAAGTTTTCTTTTGATGAAGAGAGGTTCAGACAGAGGATCTGGGCAGCCTGTTCCAAACCAATAAACAAAACAGCTTGTGAGGCATAGATAATAAAATGTGAGGCTGGGAGAACACAGCAGGCCAAGCAGCATCTCAGGAGCACAAAAGCTGACGTTTCGGGCCTAGACCCTTCATCAGAGAGGGGGATGGGGAGAGGGAACTGGAATAAATAGGGAGAGAGGGGGAGGCGGACCGAAGATGGAGAGTAAAGAAGATAGGTGGAGAGAGTGTAGGTGGGGAGGTAGGGAGGGGATAGGTCATTCCAGGGAAGACGGACAGGTCAAGGAGGTGGGGTGAGGTTAGTAGGTAGCTGGGGGTGCGGCTTGGGGTGGGAGGAAGGGATGGGTGAGAGGAAGAACAGGTTAGGGAAGCAGAGACAGGCTGAGCTGGTTTTGGGATGCAGTGGGTGGGGGGGGAAGATCTGGGCTGGTTGTGTGGTGCAGTGGGGGGAGGGGACGAACTGGGCTGGTTTAGGGATGCAGTAGGGGAAGGGGAGATTTTGAAACTGGTGAAGTCCACATTGATACCATATGGCTGCAGCGTTCCCAGGCGGAATATGAGTTGCTGTTCCTGCAACCTTCGGGTGGCATCATTGTGGCAGTGCAGGAGGCCCATGATGGACATGTCATCAAGAGAATGGGAGGGGGAGTGGAAATGGTTTGCGACTGGGAGGTGCAGTTGTTTGTTGCGAACCGAGCGGAGGTGTTCTGCAAAGCTTGTGAGGTGTTGTTGTTTTTAAAGTTGCGACAATAGAAACCAGCTGAATGGCTGTAGTCAAGCTCCCACAGAACTAAGACTTTTCGTTCTGGCTTTCTGCAGTTGCTGGAGTCTCTAAGCTGAATGTAGAAGCTCTTATTCCTCTCTCTGTTACAGCTAAAAGCTGGGGTTCTCTTCCTGTTGCTAGAATTGCATGGGAGACAATCTATTTTGCTGAACTTACCTTTAAGAAGGGTGTGCTTAACGGATGTTACCAAATTGGTGCAGTTAATGAGTAGTTTCTTATTTTGCTAAATATTTTAATAATGTTACAGTAAGTCAATTCTTTTTTTGTATTTTTATTTTTTCCGGTATTTTAACCATAGTGTATGAATGAAATGTGTTTTGTTTTAAGCCTGGTACTTTGACTGATTAAGTTGCATATGGAATGCATAGCCTGACACTTGCCTTTAAAGTAAAAAAAATGTTAGGGCCTAGGCTATCTCCCTGGCACACTTTGAGAGGGTTTAGTCTGGTCCACAACAGAGGGCCAACCTCAACCACATACCTGCCGGGTGCTGCCGTGTCTCCTTGGCCGTTTGCATGGAACAATAAATTGCTGACACCATGGGCAGCTGCAAAGTTTCCAATTCGTGCAGAGAGCATTTACTGTCTTCAGTGCAAATTACAAGTAACTGTCTCTGTCAGCTCCCTCACAATGGAAAGGGAAAGTCTACAAGTGGAGCTGGGGAAGACAGTTAATAGGATCTGCAGATGTTGGAGAATCCGAGATAATAAGGTATGGAGCTGGATTAACACAGCAGGCCAAGCAGCACCTTAGGAGCAGGAAAGCTGATGTTTCACGCCTAGACCCCTCATCAGAAAATGGGGATGGGGAGAGGGTTCTGAAATAAATAGGGGGAGAGGGGGAGGCGGATCGAAGATGGATAGTGGAGAAGATAGGTGGCGAGGAGGCGGACAAGTTAAAAAGGCAGGGATAGAGCCAGTAAAGGTGAGTGTAGGGGGGGAGGTAGGGAGGAGATAGCTCAGCCCAGTGAGGATGGACAGGTCAAGGGGCGGGATGAGGTTAGTAGGTAGGAGATGGGGTGGGGCTTGAGGTGGGAGGAGGGGATGGGTGAGAGGAAGGACAAGTTAGGGAGGCAGGGATGAGCTGGGATGGTTTTGGGATGTAGTAGGGGGAGGGGAGATTTTGAAGCTTGTGAAATCCACATTGATACCATTGGGCTGCAGGGTTCCCAAGTGGAATATGAGTTGCTGTTCCTGCAACCTTCCGGTGGCATTGTTGTGGCACTGCAGGAGGCCCAGGATGGACATGTCATCTGAGGAATGGGAGGAGGAGTTGAAATGGTTTGCGACTGGGAGGTGCAGTTATTTAATGCTGAGTTGAATCGAGAATGAAATCCTGATAGACACAGTGGCTGTTTGAGGTAGTTTTGGGAGACATTGTTACTCTATGAGGACCTTTACTTCAAATGAAAAATCGATGAACTAGGAAATAACAACCAATTCACTATTTTTAAAGTAAATTGTCTCTAACAATACTAACTGCACTGGATTAGGGAAGGGTAGTATTTGGAAGTTTAAAGCGTCCCATGAGATTTCCTTACAAGAACCTTTGATTTATCATTCAGAGATGTTGACATGGAATTGACAAATTCCCTAGAAATTTTCTTGTATTTTTCAGGGGTTTAATATCTTTGGGATCAATTTGCTTTTAATATTTGTACAATATTAGCTAAAACAATTGCTGGACCATTAGTTTTAACCAGCCCAAAAAACCTGTTACTAATTCGTAATTACAAGGCTTTAGAAATTAGCAACTTTTAACTTACTCTTAATAAATGTATATCTCTTTCAATGTATCTCCAATTCTCCATTTCCAGCCTTCAATGTGTTACTTCTCCTGACTTGCCCAGCTTATCACTTGCTCATGAGTGGGTCAGCCAGGGGAAATGGGAGTAGGGACTGTGATTCAGAGAGGGAGACAGGCTGGCAGAATCAGGGAGAGAAGCAGGGAGGAGGAGAGTCAGGAGTGAAACAATGAGAGGTGGTAGGTTGGAGGAAATTGCCAAGTGGAAAACTTGGTGAGCAGAAGAACAGACATAACTTTGTGCTCTAGCAACTGACAAATGCTTCAGACTGTTAATTCCACCTGATTAATCACGTCATGCTTGGCTTGCATCCATTAATTTGCTGTTGTAGGGGAGTTTACCAGGTCTTTGTTCTTGGGCAAGAGTGACAGTGAACCTCATTAACCAATAGGATGAGCACATCTGTAATAATTAAATGTGTGGCACTTGATGGACCATGACTGACTGCACAGACATGCAGCTTAGAAGGAATGCTCTTCGACAATCCACTCCTGCAAGGCTCTTACACTCCGTGAAAATCTGCTGTGCTCTCCATTATGTGGTCCTTCAGAGAAGTGTGGGCCTTGAAGAAAATGAATCGAAATTAGTTTGTCGGTTTATCAGAGGAAGAGGAGCAGGGAATGGAAGTTGCAAATTACAGAGGTGCTCTCGCTTATATCAGGAGATGGCTGCTCCCTTTCAAGAGCTCAAGCATTTCGTCAGGAAGCAATTAAAAATACAGGTCATCAGTTCAGGATAACTTCAGCAAAGCCCCTCCCTCTGAGGCAGAATGGCATAGCCTGAGGCGTACTTTGAATTGCGTATGATGACACAGCATTGTAGCAATTTCCTTTTTAAAGGCACTTTTAAAGTGTATAGATATAAAAATGGGCTGATGCAGTTCAAGACGATGCCTCACCACCACTTTGTAGGGATGGTCAGTTCAACAGAAACTGGTAACAAGTAATGACGGAGCCAATGATGAGCACATTGTGTGAAACAATGTATAGAAAAAACAGTTTGGAATACATCAACTTAACCAAGTCGTGATGACCCTGTGTCTTTTAAGAGGTTATTTTGTCCTTTTTTTTGAAGAGATGTTGGAAGGAGAGGCGTAGAGCCGGCTATTGGAGACCACTTGTGTAAACAGCTTGTGAGGCCTTGGGTTTTATTTTTAAGTTGGAACAGAGGAAGCAGCCTGGGTGCAGCTAGACCTCTCAGACCAGTCTCTCAAGCTTTTTGTATAGTTTTTAAGTATAGTTTTAAGTAGAAGCTATTGAGGTCTCAAAAGTGTTGGAAACTTCAACAAATGTCTCTTAGCTGCTGCTGTCACTGAATTTTCTCTCGATGTTTTTTTCCCCCCTGGATTGGAGAATTGCTTGTTAGAATCTGTGTCTGAATTTTCCTTTGTTGCCAAGGGCTGTGTTTATGAGATGTTGCTGTATTGGAACAGTTAACTAGTAATAGTTACTGCATCTATTATTCTGTCATGTTTTCAAAGAGTTGTTATTTTAAATTCCTCTTTCTTAGGTTGTATTTTAACTACAGTGTTTAAATAAATTTTGTTTTGTTTAATGTTGAGTAGTTTGACCAGTCACGTTGTATCAGGAACAGACAACTTATATTTGCCTTTAACATAAGAAAAAAATAATGTATAGGCTATCTTCTTAGAATATTTGGGGGGGGGTGTTCTGAACTGGTCAACAACAATGGACACATCGGAAATTTCACTCTCACTCTTCACTGACCCTTGTTCCCTTTAACCACTTCATTCCTCCTATTGAGAAAAAAGAACCCTCACTTTCTGGCTTTTCATGCCAATTTTTACATGGTGCTCAATCAGACCAAACTACCATAAGACATAGGAGCAGAAGTTGGCCATTCAGCCATGTGATTCTGTTCTGGCATTCAATCAGATCATGGCTAATTGTACCATCCTCAGCTTTGCCTTCCGCAACTGGATCCTTAGCTTTTTGGCACATAGGCCGCAATCCGTGAAGATAGACAACCGCATCTCCTCCATAATAACACTGAATACTAGAGCCCCCCAAGGATGCATTGTCAGTCCCCTCCTGTATTCCCTGTACACCCACAACTGTGTTGCCAAATTCTGAAAGTACACCATCTACATGACAACACCACCATGATAGGATGGATTTCAAACCACGACAAGTCAGAATACAGAAAGGAGATAGAGGACATAGTGCAATGAGAATAATTACTCTTTCAATGTCAGCACAACTAAAGAACTGATCATTAACTACAGAAGGAAAGGAGGCGAACACACCCAAATCTACACCAATGGAACTGAGGTTGAGAGGATGGAGACTACCAAGTTCCTGGGACTGACGATAATCGACAACTTGTCCTGGACTTCCCATGCAGATGCAACAGCCAAGAAGGCACAACAATGTCTCTTCTTCCTCAAGCAGCTCAGGAAATTTGGCATGTCCACTAGATTTCTCACCAACTTCTACAGATGCACTACAGAAAGCATTCTATCTGAGTGCATAATGGCCTAGTATGGCAACTGCTGTGCCCAGGGCTGAAAGAAACTGCAGAAAGTGGTGTGCACAGCCCAGTCCATCATGGCAGCCACCTTCCATCCATGGGTAATAAAATGTGAGGCTGGATGAACACAGCAGGCCTCCCTCACACCCCGCGCCCGCCACAACCGCCCTAAGAGGTCCCTCACACCCCGCGCCCGCCACAACCGCCCTAAGAGGTCCCTCACACCCCGCGTCCGCCACAACCGCCCTAAGAGGATCCCCCTCGTTCTCACACACCACCCCACCAACCTCCGGATACAACGCATCATCCTCCGACACTTCCGCCATTTACAATCCGACCCCACCACCCAAGACATTTTTCCATCCCCTCCCTTGTCTGCTTTCCGGAGAGACCACTCTCTCCGTGACTCCCTTGTTCGCTCCACACTGCCCTCCAACCCCACCACACCCGGCACCTTCCCCTGCAACCGCAGGAAGTGCTACACTTGCCCCCACACCTCCTCCCTCACCCCTATCCCAGGCCCCAAGATGACTTTCCATATTAAGCAGAGGTTCACCTGCACATCTGCCAATGTGGTATACTGCATCCACTGTACCCGGTGTGGCTTCCTCTACATTGGGGAAACCAAGCGGAGGCTTGGGGGCCGCTTTGCAGAACACCTCCGCTCAGTTCGCAACAAACAACTGCACCTCCCAGTCGCAAACCATTTCCACTCCCCCTCCCATTCTCTTGATGACATGTCCATCATGGGCCTCCTGCAGTGCCACAATGATGCCACCCGAAGGTTGCAGGAACAGCAACTCATATTCCGCCTGGGAACCCTGCAGCCTAATGCTATCAATGTGACTTCACCAGTTTCAAAATCTCCCCTTCCCCTACTGCATCCCTAAACCAGCCCAGTTCGTCCCCTCCCCCCACTGCACCACACAACCAGCCCAGCTCTTCCCCCCCACCCACTGCATCCCAAAACCAGTCCAACCTGTCTCTGCCTCCCTAACCCGTTCTTCCTCTCACCCATCCCTTCCTCCCACCCCAAGCCGCACCCCCATCTACCTACTAA
Source organism: Stegostoma tigrinum (assembly GCF_030684315.1). NCBI lineage: Eukaryota > Metazoa > Chordata > Chondrichthyes > Orectolobiformes > Stegostomatidae > Stegostoma > Stegostoma tigrinum. The sequence continues at coordinate 5,989,050 of NC_081359.1, read as the reverse complement.
CCTCATCCCACCTCCTTGACCTGTCCGTCTTCCCTGGACTGACCTATCCCCTCCCTACCTCCCCACCTATACTCTCCTCTCCACCTATCTTCTTTACTCTCCATCTTCGGTCCGCCTCCCCCTCTCTCCCTATTTATTCCAGTTCCCTCTCCCCATCCCCCTCTCTGATGAAGGGTCTAGGCCCGAAACGTCAGCTTTTGTGCTCCTGAGATGCTGCTTGGCCTGCTGTGTTCATCCAGCCTCACATTTTATTATCTTGGAATTCTCCAGCATCTGCAGTTCCCATTATCTCTTCCATCCATGGACTTTATTTACACGGCCCTATACTGTGGAAAGGCTCAACACTATCAAAGACCCATCACACCCCAGCAATGCTGTCCGACAACTTCTTCTGTCAGGCAGAAGATACAGAAGCTTGAACGTATGTACCAATAGGTTTAAGAACAGCTTCTTCCCTGCTGTTATTAGACTGCTGAACGGATTCTCTAACTTTGAGTAATGTTGATTTTGCAAATGTTGATCTTGCCTAGCACACTTGTACGCCTCTATCTAGCTTTTACACCTGATGATCTGTATGTGCTTGCTTACTATTATTTGTCTGTACTGATCATAAACAAAGCTTTTCACTGTACTTAGGTACACAAGACAATAAACCAATCAACCAGTCAATCAACTCCACTTTCTTGTCTTTCCCTCATAAACCTTGATTTTCTTACAAATTAGAAATCTATCTCAGCTTTGAATAAATTTAATAACCCACCCTGTACAGCCGTCTTCAGTAAGGAGCTTCACAAATTCCCTACTCTCTGAAAGAAAAACCAATCCTAATCACTGTTTTAAATGGGCAACCCCTTATTTTGTGGTTCTACACTGTTAGGCTCCTAAGAATCTTGCATGTTCCAATAACGTTACCTTTCATCTTTCCACTAAATATAGTCTCAATCAACTCAACTTCTTCTTTGAAGATAGTGCCTCCACGCCAGGGATCAACTGAGTGAACCTTTACTGGACTGCCTCCAATGGCAGTATATCTTTATTTTGTTAAGAAGTTTATACCTCTTCACAATGTACCAGCTATGGTCTAACTAATGTTTTGTGTTATTTTAGTAATAATTCCCAATGTTTAAACACCATTCTCTTTGAAATAAATGCCTAACATTCCATAATTACTGAATGTGGAAGTTAGCTTTTGTGATTCAAACATAACGACTCCCAAATCCCTATGTACTATGGCTTTCTGAAGTATTTTTCCATTTAAATAATATTCAATTATTCCAGCATAACTTCACATTTCTCCACATTAAATTCCTGTTTTTGCCCACTCACGTAACCTATTTATTTCCCTTTACAGATTCATCCTCTCCCTTTTAATATCTGTGTCATCTGCAAAGTTGTCTGTCGTATATCTCTCTCGCCATCCAAATCGAAATATATTTTGTAAATAATTGCGGCGCCAGCGTTTGTTCCTATTTCCAGATTTGTTTTAAAAATTAATTCAAATTCCTAGATCTCCAGAACATTAGCTGACTTTTTTGAATAAATAGTCCTGTGATAGCACTACTAGGCCATGCTCAACTCAACTTTTCTAGTTAGAACAAGAAACTGGGTATCCTAATCCATACTGGATCACTTCATTTGGAAGAAACACTCACACAGTAGTTTAATTCTAGGAGTACTTTGATTTTAAAATTATCATCCAAGGTTCAGGTGCATTTATGACCTCTGTCCTCCAAATCTCTGTAACCTCTTACGTCCCTCAAACATGCAGAGAACTTCTCCAATTCTAGCCTCCTGTGCTATACTCTTGTCATTCACACGGATTGGATGTTATTCCTTCAGACTAGGCTCGATGATCTGTGCACCTTTCCACCTCTGTACCTCTCTGAATTCTTCAAAAGCTCTGCCTTGACCCAAATGTTGAATGAAATATTGCTGGATAATTCTTCTGTGAAATCTCTTCAGACGTGTTGCACTGAAGGCCCGATATGACTGCAAGTTATTGTGGATCTTTGTTCGTGGCGTCTGGGGCTTGCCTGGAGTTGGGAAACTTGCAAGGTACCTTAATAAATGCAATTCAAACATCATAGAGTTAATAGGAAGCCTATTGAAGTCTGTCTCAAACTTTGTTTTCAGAAGTGGTACTCCGTGGAGACACCTGTGAAAAATGTCGCACAGAATTAAGAATGAAGAAAAGTTAAATCAAAAATGTAAACGACCTAGGTTGGTCATACTGTAACAGAGTGAGTATTATTAAATCATGAGGGCCATGGATTGGGTAAATAGACAAGATCTTTACCCTGGGTTTGGGGAGTCTAAAACTTGAGGGCATAGGTTTAAGGTGAGAAGGGAAAGATTTAAAAGGGACTTAAGTGGTAACTTTTTCACGCAGAAGGAGGTGCTCGTATGGAATGCGCTGCCAAACGAAGTGGAGGAGGCTGGTACAATAATATTTAAAAGACATATGAATAGGTACATGGATAGGAAGGGTTTAGGGGGATATGGGGCCAAATGCTGGCAAATAAGACTAGAGTTATATAGGACATCTGGTCATCATGGATGAGTTGGACTGAAGGGTCTGTTCCTGTACTGTCCATCTCTATGGTAATATGACTCTATGATGTCTTTTCACACAATATTTTTGCTGTTTGCTCGGAGAACTGAAACTAAAAACAATTTTGTCACAATTCAAAGACAATGAAAAATATCATTTGAGTTACCTATCACGATAAATAGCACTTGGGTGATATATCTTGGGTAATTGTCTCTGACATAACCAGTTTAAGACTGAGCTGAAAGAAAACTAAAATCCATGCCTGGATTTTTGATTCATCATGGGTACACAATAGTGTATCCAAAAGGATGGACGGAACCATAGAAATGCAATTGGCCTCATTAGTTTGTATATAAAGTAGGTTAATAGAATAGATTCGCTCATTAGTTAGTTATATGTATATATAACTGGCAGACTAAGCTAACAAATTTGCTATGTATTGAAGCTCATATGTCTTCTTACATTCATTTAAAAAAAGTCCTGAGGGCTCTTTCAGCCTAACATTACAATACTTTAAATGTCTCAGACATTTAGATCGTTAGTTTAATTAACCTCAACATGGATTCTGAAGTCTGTCCATTCTACATATTAAATTGGCATTGAGGAAACAAGAGGCTAGTTGGGTGGGTAGGGTCATACATTTTCACTAAGTTGGGACAGCAGCTTTGAGAAGGCTTTCAGATGAATGTGGGCATGTATTGGCTGTAATATGACACGGGGTCCATCAGTGGCCTTCGGTCATTAGGGGGCATGTGTTGGCATTTAAGGACATGGGAAGTGGATGGGAGGTGAGCTGTGAGGGCAAGACATCTTAGATTTAACTAAATAGCTAGCGACAAAATTCGAGAGACCAAATGTATTTCTTTTAAACAATTGTCTCATCATTGAACAGCCCCTATGGCTGCCTCGAACCTGAATCCAGCAACAACGGTTTGATTCCATCCCACACCACTCCCCAGAGTAAAGATGATGCCATTTTGGGGACCTTTTCTCCAGGTGGGTTCAACAAACCACAAATCTGCCTGGTCTGCACAGCTGTATCATGAGCCAAAACCTAAAATAGATAGGTAGTTAGATAGGTAGGTAGTTAGGTAGATAGGTAGATAGGTAGGTAGGTAGATAGATAACGTGATGTAGTAGCTAGTTTGCATACATTAAAATCAATGACTAGATTGTTTGTTTTAGATGCTTTTGAGGAACAAATATTGCCCACGATGCCAGAGGAAACTTGCTTTTGCCTAGCAAATACAAACATGTGAACATAAGAATTAAGAGCAGAAGTTGGCTACTCAGCCCCTTTGGCATGCTGTTCTATTCAATGTGATCCTGATATCTTCCAATTCTTCTGGACTTCCTTGGCTAGACAACATCTACCTACTTCTGTTTTAAAAATATTCGGTAACCTTGTCCCCACTTTAGTCAGGCTTATAGTCTCAAGATTCTGTTGTCGACTATCCTGTGAAGTAATGGTTACTCTCAAATGCTCATGCATGCATCATGTGCAAAGTGCAATGAACATTGAGGTCCTCAGTTACTGTTTGTCCATTCAAGGGAACATGATATCTGAAAACGAAAACATTTGGCTGGGCTATTGAGTATTGGCAGCCAATCTTCATAAGGCAGCCCCTATCCTTCTTAATGATAAGTTGACATCTTTGAAACTGAAGGTTTGAGTCAGACAAGTACATTCTCCATCAGATGCTTGAAAACCTCTGTACTGCTACTCTCACCAGGACACTGATCAGGTTATTGGTTCCAATATAATCAGTGTCAAAGTGCCTTAATGTTTAACTTTTATAAATCAAGAAATCCCTTGAGGGTAGAAATGCTTCTGCGGCACAATTAGCTGATACTTCTGAGCGTTTGCAAAATGTTACCACAAAGTCATTCAACCTCAAACCTATCTGTTCTCAGGTTCTCTCTCTTGTGCCTGCCTTATCTTATCACTGGCCTAGATTCCTTAGCATCTTCCACCTTCAACATTGGCCCTCTCAGCATCTCCATCAACCTACACCTTCCTCCTTATCTGTTGGGACAACAGGATGGCCCATCTTGCCTTCATTTTCACCTATCATTGATTTACATTTTGTAAGGCACACCAAACAATCTCTCTTCTGCAGATTCTGTTCAACAAGTAACGGAGTACTCCCCCTGAGTAGATTAGCAACGGAAACACATCTTCGGAAGTACAATTGCCTGTATGATGATATTCTGGTGATTGAATATTCTGTGTGTTAACGTTGTTTGGTATCAGTCTGCATAATCTACAAGCGGGCCATTAGCCTTGCAGTGTGCACTACCCCTTAGTGGCTGAAGGATGAGGGTAATGGACATAGTGGCTGAAGGACTGAGGGTAATGGACAAATTGAAGGGTATTTATATTAGGCAGGAAATGGTGTTGGATAGACTGTTAGGTCTGAAGGCTGATAAGTCCCCAGGACGTGAAGGTCTGCATCCCAGGGCACTTAAGGAGGTGGCTCAAGAAATTATGGGCACGTTGGTAATTATTTTCCAAGGTTCTATAGATTCAGGATCAGTTTCTGCGGATTGGAGAGTGGCAAATGTTGTCCCACTTTTCAAGAAAGGAGGGAGAGAGAAAACAGGAAATTACAGACCAGTTAGCCTGACGTCAGTGGTGGGAAAGATGCTGGAGTCAATTATAAAAGATGAAATTATGACTCATTTGGATAGCAATAACAGAATAGGTCAGAGTCAGCATGGATTTATGAAGGGGAAATCATGCTTGACTAATCTTCTGGAATTTTTTGAGGATATATCGATGAAGATGGATAAGGGAGAGCCAGTGGATGTAATGTACCTGGACTTTCAGAAAGCCTTTGATAAAATCCCGCGTAGGAGATTGGTGAACAAAATTAGGGCACATGGTATTGGGGGCAAAATACTGAATTGGATTGAAAATTGGCTGGCTGACAGGAAGCAAAATGTAGTGATAAACGGGTCCCTTTCGGAATGGCAGGCAGTGACCAGTGGGGTACCATAAGGTTCAGTGCTGGGACCGCAGCAGTTTATGATATATATTAATGATATAGACGAAGGCATTAGAAGTAATATTAGCAAATTTGCTGATGACACAAAGTTGGGTGGCAGTACGAAATGTGAGGAGGATGTTATTAGAATACAGGGTGACTTGGACAGGCTAGGTGAGTGGATGAATGCATGGCAGATGCAGTTTAATGTGGATAAATGTGTGGTTATACACTTTGGTGGCAAGAACAGGAAGGCAGATTACTATCTCAATGGAGTCAAGTTAGGTAAAGGGGAAGTACAACGAGATCTAGGTGTTCTTGTACATCAGTCAATGAAAGCAAGCATGCAGGTACAGCAGGCAGTGAAGAAAGATAATAGCATGCTGGCCTTCATCACAAGAGGAATTGAGTATAGGAGCAAAAAGGTCCTTCTGCAGCTGTACAGGTGAAGCCACACCTGGAGTATTGTGTGCAGTTTTGGTCTCCCAATTTGAGGAAGGACATTCTTGCTATTGAGGGAGTGCAGTGTAGGTTCACGAGGTCAATTCCCGGAATGGTGGGACTATCATATGTTGAAAGATTGGAGTGACTGGGCTTGTATACTCTTGAGTTTAGAAGGATGAGAGGGGATCTGATTGAGATGTATAAGATTATTGAGGGATTGGACACTCTGGAGGCAGGAAGCATGTTTCCACTGATGGGTGAGTCCAGGGCCAGAGGACATAGTTTAAAAATAAGGGGTAGGCCATTTAGAACAGAGTTGAGGATAAACTTCTTCACTCAGAGAGTGGTGGATATACGGAATTCTCTGCCCCAGAAGGCCGTGGAGGCCAACTCTCTGGATGCTTTCAACAAAGAGATGGATAGAGCTCTTAAAGATAGTGGAATCAAGGGTTACGGGGATAAGGCAGGAACAGGATACTTATTGTGGATGATCAGCCATGATCATAATGAACGGTGGTGCTGGTTCAAAGGGCCGAATGGCCTACTCCAGCACTTATTGTCTATTGTCTATTGTCTATAACACCAACCTAGAAATGATGTAGGGAACATCGACATTTGAGGAAGTCAGGAGTTGTGCAATATGTGCTTTGATAGCACCCTCAATAGCAGAAGCATACTTGCAGAAATTGTTAGCTGTGGCAATAAACAAGCTGGACAATGAAGGAATGAAATCTTTTTTCTGTTCAGGAACCTGGTTATGTGATACCATGAACTCTGAGTTCCACATGCAAGTACTCAAAGACCTTTCTACTTAAGGAACACAGAGGTGGCTGCAAACCCAGCAAGGACACCTTGGCTGTTTGGGCCTATGATGAACACAGCAAATGACCCTGCTTCTCTGCAAACTCAATTGCTGCATGTATTCTCAGTTAAGGTTTGAAAGGAGTTTGTGCTGAGGATGTTCAATGCATCTATGGCCTTCGCCACCATTGGCATAGCATTTCTACCTCATCACATGGCTGGAGATAGCTTCTTGATTCATGTGAATGCCTTTTATTGCTTTTTCAGTGGACTGCTCAACAACATGGAAGATCCTTTCTCTTCACCACATGCTCATCCACAGCTGCGACCCCTTGAGCTTCTTATTTCTGATTATGTTATGATTACTCTTCCCTTCTCTTCCTGATATTTCTCGGTTTTAACAGAAAGAAGTTTCCTGCTGGGTTAAATAAATTAAACATGTGGAATGGAAGTAATGATCAGTGAAGAATTGTCAGGAATGAGATTTATGCTTTCTTTTCAAGGTGAATTTTCTCAGTTAATTATGCCCTTAAGCTAGAATTTACTTTTTCACTACGATCCGAACATTTAATCTTATTAGCTGGCAGATTCTTATGTTTATATGCCCAATGCCTTCCTGTCTTGTATTGATTATCATTTCCCTTATTATTAACTTGCTCAATTGCTTTGTCCTCACTCTCTTTAATTTATCATACAGAGTTATAGAGTCATTCAGCATGTAAACAAACCCTTTGGTCCAAACAGTTTATGCCATTTTCCCAGACAGAACTAGATCCATTTGCCTGCACTTGGCCCATATTGCTCCAGACCTTTCCTATTCAGGAACTTATCCAAATGTCTTTTAATCATTATTACTGTACCTGATTCCTTGACTTTCTCTGGCTCCACTCACAAATCATTCCCTGTGTAATAAAGTTACCCCTCATGTTCAACCATAGGTTCTGATGAAAAATGTTCTAGCTTTTCCAGTCTACTTTTATTTCTTAAATGCTCCATTCCCAGCAACATCTTGGTAAATCTTTTCTGAACCCTCTCCAGTTTAATAATGTCTTTCCTATAACAGGGCAAACGGAACTGCACACAGTACTCCAGAAGAAGCCTCACTAACATCCTGTGCAATCTCATTGTTCCAACTCTTATCCTCAAATGTCTGAGCAATAATGGCAAGCATGCAAAATGTTGGGGGTGGTGGGGCATGTGGGGAGCGTGGAGTGTGGAGCCCCTTTCCCTGCAACTGTAGGAAGTGCGACACCTGCCCCTACACCACTCCCCTCACCTCCATTCAAGGCACAAAACAAACCTTTCACCTCAGACAGAGGCTCACCGGCACATCCATCAATGTGGTCTATTGCATCCGCTGCTCCTGATGTGGCCTTCTCTATTTCGGTGAGACCAACCAGAGGCTCAGAGACCGCTTTGTAAAACACCTGTGCTCGGCTCATGACAAACGACAAAACTTTCCAGCCGTGAACCATTTCAACTCCTCTTCCCCCTCTCTGGGCAACATGTCCATCCTGGGCCTCCTCCAGTGTCACAATGATGCCACCCGAAAACTGGAGGAGTAGCACCTCATATTCCACTTTGGGCACCTACCATCCAATTGTCTCAATGTGGTTTTTACTAGTTTCAAAATCTCCCCACCCCCGGCCTCATCCCATGACCAACCCTTCCCTCTCATCCCTGCCTCCTTGACCTGACACAATCTGTCAGTCTTCTCTCCCACCTATCCATCCCTCCCACCTCACTGACCGATTCTCTCCACTCCACCTGCACTCGCCTATCACCATCCCACTTACCTTCCCCAGCCCCACCCCTCCTCTCTCTACTTATTTCAGAGCTCCCTACCCCCCCACCGCCGCCCCCCATTTCTGAAGAAGGGTCCCAACCCACAACGTTAAGTTTCCTGCTCCTCTGATGCTGTCTGGCTTGCTGTGGTCCTCCAACTCCACACCGTATTTAGCCTGAAAATGAGATGTTGTTCCTCCAGTTGCGCTGTGATTCACTGGAGCACTGCACCATGCTGAGCACAGACAAGTAAGCATGTGAACAGGACACTGTGTTAAAATGACCAGATACAGGAAGGTTAGGGTCATGCTTGTGCACTCGTATCTGGAACTGTTGTAAGCTCACTGTGGAGATTGATTGCAACAACTCCATTATCATCGAATTGTGCGATTACCAGGATTATAGAATGTAAGTTAAATACACTTTGGGCTTTTATTATATAGCTATGCCTGTGTTCCTGAGCGGAAAAAAAGAGGAAAATAATGACTGGATAGAGAACTGTTTTCCATATTGCATTCAAACTTCTGTCTGAAAAATGAGGAACTCATCTGGAATAGTGGCCAAATGATCCTTAAGGAAATATTTTTTTTCCACCTTTTTAGGTTAGGTTTCTCTCCTAGAGAGCGAAGCATCTGCTGTGTTATGTGATCTTTCAATTACTGGATACTGCATGGAGCTGTCAAATGCACTGGCCATGGGATATAAATTGCTAATTATTTCTGCCTACAGCTACATTAATAGTATTGCAATTATTAATTCTCCAGTGTGAATGTCGTCATGTACTAACTATATAAACTAGTCTAGCAGCCATGCCAACACCTGCTTAAAGCACACAGACAGACCTGTAGCTGAATATAACAACTCTTTGGAATTTGTTATATTATGGAAAAACAGAAGACAGTGGCCTCGAGTTATTTCCAGCCAGTAACCTAATGAGAAGGTTTAGATGGTGGTTATAAATCACCCAGGCTTCGATTTTGCTGTTTATGGCATCATTTGAGCCTCTCAATTAGATTACAGTCCTGTAATCATGCCTGGGCATCCATTATATGAGATGTAATATCACTGATTGATTGTATTAGACATCATAGGGATTTATCAAATTAGTCACATTATGCGATAATCGCATTTGTTTTTCAATATTTTTTTTGGAATATTAACACTGTGTGCTGCGTGTTCACTGCAGTAAAAGGATGTGGAACATTGAATTAATTTTAAACAACCTCATCGTGATCAAATCACAAGTAGCACTGGTAATAGATCAGCAAGGACCTGTAGTGGGATGATGAACAAACAGTAATTTGGTAAAGTTCTCTTTTGTTTAGTGGTAATGATCATCAATTCTCCGTACCAAATAGCAAGGAAATGAATCAAATTCTAATCCTAGTGTTTATATATTTCAAATCTGTAGCAGTGTAAACAGCATAAGTGAAAATGGTTGTACCCAGTATGGTCTCTGAATTCCTTCTGGCTTTTAGTTAATGAGGTTAAACATGCAGACACTTATTTCAATACAACATAACAATCTGTTTGTATTTGTGTCATCATAATTCCGATAATATTGATTGAATAACATTACTATTCAGATGTAGTATAAACTGGGACAAAAAAGTTAACTGATAACATAAAGATGGCAAATTGAATGTTATTTTTCTATTCTTATTGTTTCACTATCCACGATCATGTATTCTGACTTTGGACACAATTTGAGTTTTCAGCAGCTTGCTAGCAATGGTAGCTGCACAAACCATAATAATTTTTTTTCTTTCTCTGGCTTATTCAGAGACAGTATCCAAGGAACCTGTACATGTATAACTATGTAAATAATATGTTATAATTTATATCATTTCAAAGGCATTGTTAATGTAATAATTACAGTCTTATTGTAGTTTCTTTTAAAGATTATTTATTTACACTCATGATTTAATCAGCTAACAAGAATGGGATTGCAGTCAAAAGTGCGCCAATGGAGTGAGCACTTTGAATAATTTTGCTCTTGTGTAAGCAATCGCATTACCAGCACTAAGCTGGAGATAGTGCTTCTTGACAGGAGCAGAAATGCAAGAAATATTCAGCAGGCTAGCTAGCATCCCTATAGAGGGAAACAGAGTTGGGATTTCAGGTCACTGACTCCTTATCAGGTAGCCAGTCAGTTAAGCACCAAAGCAAAAGTCTGACAGTTTCAGACTATTTTCTTTCTAAGAAGAGAGCTTGAATATGTGAGTTAGCCCTGATATGCTCAATGGTTCATCGCTTTTCAGCTATGAAAACCTCTGCTGTCTGTTGGAAAATTAACATTGGTTACTCATCAGTAGTCAGCAACACATGGATTTTCAGATCTTGAAATCTTAGACAATAGAGCACAGTTTGTCAATGGGTTCATTGCTCAGGATATCATATTTCCATACTAACAGCTCAATTCTGAGCTTATCAAGTGGAGAATTGTACAAGCATTAGGAGTAGGACGCTGGATGCATTTCCAAACATCTGCCACAGTATTGACTATTTAAATGAAGACATGACATTATATGATTTTATTTCTACAGTTGAGTTCTAGAATTACTACAATCTATCTGTTCTTCATCCTTGAGTGATATATTATTAAAGTAAGTATTGCATGTCAAAACAGGAAATAGTTAACCAAATAATTGAGTACCAGGGTATGTGGTAGATAAGTTCAAAGTTGATTTAATTGAAGCGTGTTCTGAAACTGAATATTTCTATAACTGAAATTTTGTCTTTATTCCTACAATTCACACCAAATGCTTACTGTAAGACTATTGCTTATCCCTTCCAAAATGATTGGATTTCAATTTGCAAATAAAGGAATTTAAAGGTTTAATTATTGCCTGCCAGAATCACATAAGACTTCTGTCTGCAAAGAGAAAATGACTATTTACTGCTGATGGGTTTTCTTGACACTTAATTTAACTCAAAAGAATCTTTTTCCACTATTTCAAGAGAAGCTTTGCATGTTTATATAGAATGGGTAAATGTCTACATTTGAAATACCATTGAAGTAATTTTAATATTAAGATGTTAAGTGTCTGCACGGTAACAATTTCCACATGCAGTCAAAATCTGATATGGTACAACTGTTTACAGAACACTTTAAATATTGCAGATTATATTTTAAAATAGGTAAAATTGCAAGATTTCTTTGGAATTATGCATTCTCCTTGGTTTCTTTGCACATTGAAGCTGTGATTATATCGCAGAAGGGGATTTTTGCAACATGTGGGCTCCCAGATCTTGCAATCTCAGACAATAGAGACAAAAAAGTGTGGAGCTGGATGAACACAGCAGGCCAAGCAGCATCTCAGGAACACAAAAGCTGACATTTCGGGCCTAGAGCCCTCATCAGAAAAGCGATAGGGTTAGGGTTAGGCCCAAAAGGTTAGCTTTTGTGCTCCTAAGGTCCTGCTTGGCCTGGTGTGTTCATCCAGCTCCACACTTTGTTATCTTGGATTCTCCAGCATCTGCAGTTCCCATTATCACTGATTATTCAACCTGATTGATTTGCCAATACAGTGTGGAGCTGGTGGAACAAAACAGGTCAAGCAGCAGCCGAGGAGCAGGAGAGTCAATGTTTCAGGTTTATGCCCTTCATCATTAATTTGTCAATTCAATTCCTGTTCAGTTGACTCCAGACTACGTGGAGGGCTTGAATTCCTAACCTCCTCCAACTGAGCTGATTACGTTTGGTTAGACTACTGAAACCATCACAGTGGAATTCCTTGTAAAAATGAAATTGAAAGTAGAGATGTGAGGGGAGATGTTGTATAAAGGCTTAGGTCTGAATGTGAGATGATGCCAAAGATACACAGTATACATCACCACAGCAAGTGATGTGATGTCACACTATCTTACTCTGTCTTGTAACGTCAAGCCAAGATGAAAAAAATAGTTCAACGTTTCTCACATAAAGTTTGTTTTCCTTATCTCAGTTGACTCGACAATGCTTTTGTCGGCAAAATGAGACAAAAAAAATTATACTAAGCCATCTCCAAAACCTCAGTGCTGAATTATATCAATCTGTCATGTAATTTTTAGATAAAAATGGCCTACTGAGACAGGAAGGGAACTTGATAGTCCATCTGGTGGCACCTTGAAAATAAATGAGCTTGTGTTTTCCCCAGTCACGTTTCACTCGATTGAATGATTTAACTTCCTAAGATAGACAACTATTGCAGATTGCTTTAGAAAACAGTGACTTTTTTTTTGGAAAACAAATCAGTCCGTATTTTGTTCATGACAATTGGACTGAATGTTCAGACTATTGTCCTGCACTTCTACTTATTTGTTGTAATTTAAGGAGGATGAAGCTGCCAATTGTTCGTCAATTAGAGCATGCAACTCCTCAAAAGATGAGGAGGAGGAACCAGGCCGATGTTCTGCGACAAGGTGAGGACCTGTGCTCATTCCATTGCTAGCCTGCCTTGGACAAAGAGATCTGCAAAGACACTTATCTGTGTCCTGCAGCCAATCAACAGCAATGCACTGGCATATGCAAGATTATTCAGACTTACTGGAAAAAAAAATTTGAGAATTTTATTCACAATCCCCTAAAAGAAGTTTCTTATGGTGATGAGAGATAATGGGAACTGCAGATGCTGGAGAATCCAAAATAACAAAGTGTGAAGCTGGATGAACACAACAGGCCAAGCAGCATCTCGGGAGCACAAAAGCTGATGTTTCGGGCCTAGATGACCCTCTGATGAAGGGTCTAGGCCTGAAACATCAGCTTTTATGACAAAATGGCTTTTAATTTGTTATAAATGTGTTTCCTACTGTCTGTCATTTTCCATGCCTTGGAAAATTTGAAGCTGTTCTGTATCAGGATCAACTTTCAGGATCCCAAATTTCAAAGGGCTACCTGCCTCAGTTCCCAGATTAAACATGCTTTGAAAATCAAGCTCCATATCTCTGAGAATCAACTGTTCACATTTACTTATCAAATATCTCATTATAACATAACATGGCCATGAGGCTATAACAATATACTATCCTTTTAAACTTACAGGCTGTTATAACTTCATGCAGGCCATAGCGTGCATTGTCGTACCCTCATGGAAGACACAATGAAAAATGCTTGTGTGAGACAAAGCTGATTTTAAGCTATGGATTGATTGGTTTCATAGTCTTTCCAGTGAGACAAATACATTCCAAGCATTCTTTAAAATAACACAATATGAATCCACATGTTTATTATGTGCAGGAATTCGACTAGTTAAGATGTACAGTTGTGTTGCTGCGAGAAGGAAATAACAAAATGATAAGGTATGGACAGAACTAGCAGCAGTGATGTTTAATATGAGAAAGTTTATAGTTAGCAGAATATTTTGGTAATGGTAAGATACTAGGAGCTTTAGGGAAATGAAATTATTTAGTTTTCATGTACGCAAATCAGTAAAAACTACAGTGCAGGTACGAAATTAACCAAAAAGGCTAATGGACTGTGAGTCTTTATCTCAATGGGGTTAGAAAATGAAAGTGATGCATCAGTTGTATTTGATCTTATCTGAAGTGCTGTGTTCAGAATTAGTCATTAACCCTCTGAAATGCTATACTCAACCTGGACAAACCAGAGTGAATATTTGCCAGATGATGCCAGGGCTTAAAAGAGTTAAATTGTGAAACTAGGTTATACAAAAATGGCGTACATTTACTTTTCCAAAAAGAAAAGTTGCTGGATGAGCTCAACAGTTCTGGCAATATCTGTGAAGAAAAAAATCAGAATTAATGTCTCGGTCCGGTGACCCTTCCTCAGCAGACTCGGAAACATTAATTCTGATTTTCAGACCTGCTGAGCTTTCCGAGCAACTTCTGTTTTTGTTCCTGATTTATAGCATTTGCAGTTCTTTCGATTTATAGTTTCTTTATGTTAGGAGGTTGACAGATGAGCTTTTCGGAGTAGAATTTAATGATCAACCAATGGTTTGATAGTGTGTGAATTCCTAAAATGTAGCATGTGGCCTGCATGCCAGTTACTCACCATAGTGACCTGTCTTCCATTTTGTGGGGAACTGCTGGGAGAATGGAATGGGCAAATCAAAGTCACTTCAATGTCATATGATAATGGGAACTGCAGATGCTGGAGAATCCAAGATAACAAAGTGTGAAGCTGGATGAACACAGCAGGCCAAGCAGCGTCTCAAGAGCACAAAAGCTGACGTTTCGGGCCTAGACCCTTCATCAGAGAGGGGGATGGGGAGAGGGAATTGGAATAAATAGGGAGAGGGGGAGGGTGGACCGAAGATGGATAGAGGAGTAGGTAGGTGGAGAGGAGAGTATAGGTGGGGAGGTAGGGATGGGATAGGTCAGTCCAGGGAAGACGGACAGGTTAAGGAGGCGGGATGAGGTTAGTAGGTAGAAAATGGAGGTGCGGCTTGGGGTGGGAGGAAGGGATAGGTGAGAGGAAGAACAGGTTAGGGAAGCAGAGACAGGCTGGGCTGGTTTTGGGATGCAGTGGGGGGAGGGGAGATTTTGAAGCTTGTGAAGTCCACATTGATACCATTGGGCTGCAGGGTTCCCAGGTGGAATATGAGTTGCTGTTCCTGCAACCTTCGGGTGGCATCATTGTGGCACTGCAGGAGGCCCATGATGGACATGTCATCTAAAGAATGAGAGGGGGAG
The DNA here is from genome assembly GCF_030684315.1 of Stegostoma tigrinum. Taxonomy (NCBI): domain Eukaryota; kingdom Metazoa; phylum Chordata; class Chondrichthyes; order Orectolobiformes; family Stegostomatidae; genus Stegostoma; species Stegostoma tigrinum. The sequence goes on along the minus strand of NC_081359.1, from coordinate 5,973,846 downwards.
TTGAAATGGTTTGCGACTGGGAGGTGCAGTTGTTTGTTGCGAACCGAGCGGAGGTGTTCTGCAAAGCGGTCCCCAAGGCTCCACTTGGTCTCCCCAATGTAGAGGAAGCCACACCGGGCGCAACGGACACAACACACCACACTGACAGATGTGCAGGTGAACATCTGCTTGATGTGTAAGTGATGTTCACCTGCACATCCGCCAATGCGGCACACTGCACCCACTGCACTCCACCTAGTCTAGTAGCCTGTATTTCACTATTCTCCTCGACAACATTGTCGTTTTCTAGAGTGAATACTGTTGAAAAATATTCATTTAGCGCTTCCCCTATCTCATCTGACTCCACACACAACTTCCTACTACTATCCTTGATTGGCCCTAATCTTACTTTTGTCATTCTTTTATTCCTTAAATACCTATAGAAAGCCTTAGGGTTTACCCTGATCCTATCTGCCAACAACTTCTCATGTCTCCTCCTGGCTCTTCTGAGCTGTCTCTTTAGGTCTTTCCTGGCTACCTCGTAGCCCTCAAGCGCCCGAACTGAGCCTTCACATCTCATCCTAACAGAAGCCTTCCTCTTCCTCTTCACCAGAGATTCCTCTTCCTTCATTAAGCATGGCTTCCGCGCTCTACAGCTTCCTCCCTGCCTGACAGGTACATACTTATCTAGGACACAAAGGAGCTTTTCCTTGAATAGGCTCCTCATTTCTAATGTGCCCATCCCCTGCAGTTTCCTACCCCTTCCTATGCTCCCTAAATCTTGCCGAATCTCATCGTAATTGCCTTTCCCCCATCCATAACTCTTGCCCAGTGGTATACACCTATCCCTTTTCATCTAGAAAAGAATAAATTGATTAGGGAGAGTCAGCATGGTTTTGTGAAGGGAAGGTCATGCCTCACAAACCTTTTTGAGTTCTTTGAGAAGGTGACCAAACAGGTAGATGAGAGTGAACTGGTTGATGTGGTGTATATGGATTTCAGCAAGGCGTTCGATAAGGTTCCCCACAATAGACTATTGTACAAAATGCGGTGGAATGGAATTGTGGGAGATATAGCAGTTTCGATCGGAAATTGGGTTGCTGAAAGAAGACAGAGGGTGGTAGTTGATGGGAAATGTTCATCCTGGAGACCAGTTACTAGTGGTGTACCGCAAGGGTCGGTGTTGGGTGCACTGCTGTTTGTCATATTTATAAATGACCTGGTTGAGGGCGTAGAAGGATGGGTTAGTAAATTTGCAGTCGACACTAAGGTCGGTGGAGTTGTGGATAGTGACGAAGGATGCTGTAGGCTGCAGAGAGACATAGATAAGCTGCAGAGCAGGTCTGAGAAATGGCAAATGGAGTTTAATGCAGACAAGTGTGAGGTGATGCACTTTGGTAGGAGTAACCAGAAGGCAAAGTACAGGGCTAATGGTAAGATTCTTAGTAGTGTAGATGAGCAGAGCGTTCTCGGTGTCCATGTACACAGATCCTTGAAAGTTGCCACCCAGGTTGACAGGGCTGTTAAGAAGGCATACAGTGTTTTAGCTTTGATTAATAGAGGGATCGAGTTCCGGAACCAAGATGTTATGGTGAAGCTGTACAAAACTCTGGTGCGGCCGCACTTGGAGTATTGTGTACGGGTCACCGCATTATAAGAAGGATGTAGAAGCTTTGGAAAGGGTGTAGAGGAGATTTACTAGAATGGTGCCTTGTATGGAGGGAAGGTCTTACGAGGAAAGGCTGAGGGACTTGAGGCTGTTTTCATTAGAGAGAAGAAGGTTGAGAGGTGACTTCATTGAAACATATAAAATAATCAGAAGGTTAGATAGGGTGGATAGGGAGAGCCTTTTTCCTAGGGTGGTGACGGCGAGCATGAGGGGGCATAGCTTTAAATTGAGGGGTGAAAGATATAGGACAGATGTCAGAGGTGGTTTCTTTACTCAGGGAGTAGTAAGGGAATGGAATGCTTTGCCTGCAACGGTAGTAGATTCGCCAACTTTAGGTACATTTAAGTCGTCATTGGATAAGCATATGGACGTATATGGAATAGTGTAGGTTAGATGGGCTTGAGATCGGTATGACAGGTCGGCACAACATCGAGGGCTGAAGGGCCTGTGCTGTGCTGTAATGTTCTATGTTCTGTGTTCTATGTTCTATCACTAAAGTAAACATAACAGAATTGTGATCGCTATCACCAAAGTGCTCACCTACTTCCAAATCTAACACCTGGCCAGGCTCATTACCCAGTACCAAATCTAATGTGGCTTCGCCCCTTGTTGGCCTATCTACATACTGTGTCAGGAAGCCCTCGTGCACACACTGGACAAAAACTGACCCATCCATAGTACTCAAACTACAGTGTTCCCAGTCAATATTTGGAAAGTTGAAGTCCCCCATGACAACTACGCTGTCTCTCTCACTCCTATCAAGAATCATCTTTGCTATCCTTTCCTCTACATCTCTGGAACTATTCGGAGGCCTATAGAAAACTCCCAACAGGGTGACCTCTCCTTTCCTGTTTCAGCCCATACTACCTCAGTTGACGAGTCCCCAAACATCCTTTCTGCAACTGTAATACTGTCCTTGAACAACAATGCCACCCCTCCGCCCCTTTTACCATCTTCTCTGTTCTTACTGAAACGTCTAAATCCCGGAACCTGCAACAACCATTCCTGCCCCCGCTCTATCCATGTCTCCGAAATGGCCACAACATCGAAGTCCCATGTATCACATTGATACTACTTTCAGTTTTTTATGTTAATCACAGATTGTCCTCTTTGCACTTTTTTCTTCATTAGAATGCTTCGTTCGGGCAGCACGGTGTCTCAGTGGTCAGCACTGCAGCCTCACAGCACCAGGGACCTGTGCTCAATTCCAGCCTCAGTCTCCCTGTGTCTATGTGGGTTTCCTCCCACAGACCAAAGACGTGGAGGTTAGGTGGATCAGTCATACTAAATTGCCTGTAGTGTTCAGGGATGTGTGGGTTATAGAGCGATGGGTCTGGGTGGGGTGCTCCAAGGGCCAGTGTGGTCTTGTTGAGCCAAAGGGCCCGTTTCCACATTGTAGGGAATCTAATTTAATACTTATATTCCATTGCATTCTGAAATATTCCATTAATTTTCCATTGTTTTTCTTTTGACATCTCCTTTAAAATAAGTTAGCTGTTCACTGTAACATTTTATGTTCGCCTACTTGAATACAATTGTAGCGTCAGCGTTTGGAAGACTGTTTTGCATATGGCTTGAACAGTCATTCTTGCTGCAGAATTACTTCCCAAATTACTACTCATGTGTCATTGAAAATTGAGCTCTATTGTTAGGCTGAATAGGAGTCAATGACAAAGGTTAGTTAAAGTGCCATCTGTCATCTTATGCTAGATTTTCCTGGTGCAGACTTTGACGACATGGAGACAAGACTTAAAAATGAATTGAAAGGCCTGGTGAACCTGCTTCATCTGTGGCAGTTCATGGGCTCCCAGCCTAACTGGATGTGGCCAAGTGCTGTGGAGTCCAGTGATCTTTGGTTATGGGTGATTGCACCCTCGTTTTTAGTGATTTGAAAAATCTTTTGTTGTGCTTTTAGTTGTACTTCAGCCCCACACTCCTGATCTTTGGGGATCTGGCGCAAGGAGGTGTGAACAAGTCAGAAGATGGGATTGTCAATGGGTCTGCTCCTGGAACTGGCCAAGTTGGCTCTTCACAGGTCCAGGCAGTGGGCCATGGAGAGTGTCATATTTGCCAAATATCTGCCCCTCTTCTGCAGTCACATCAGGGCTGGGTGTCCTTGCTGAATGAGCAAGTGGTATCCACCAATGATCTCAATGTCTTTTGAGAGAGGTGGGCGGGACAGGTTGGACCGCTTTATCTGAGCTTCCAACTCCATTCTGATTTAACTCTCTCTCCCCCTCCTTATCTCTCCCTTGCCCTTGATAGTCCACATTGCACTTACTGGGCCTTTAATCAATTTAAAAACATGGGTGAACTACTGGTTGTGATTAACAGATGATCAAAATGCCTTGGTGATTTGGTGATGGGGAAAACACATTTGCTTGTGTGTTAGTGGATATTAGAAAATAAAAGAGATCCTGCCAATTTTCTAACTTCATCCATTTCTGTAAGGATTAGGTGGGGAGCAGTCCCTGAGCTCTGCTAAGTCATATTAAGAAGTAAATGATTGCAGTGAGGGCTCAATGAGAACCTATGGCTAATATAATAAAATGTGAGGCTGGATGAACACAGCAGGCCAAGCAGCACCTGTGGCTAATATCTTTCTTTAAGACAAAAACAGAAGTTGCTGGACAAGCTCAGCAGGTCTGGCAGCATCTGTGGAGAGAAATGAGAGTTAATGCTTTAGGTCCAGTGACCCTTCCTCAGAGCTGGAACCAAAATATTAACTCTGATTCCTCTCCACAAGGTGCTGCTGGATTTGCTGAGCTTTTCCAGCAAGTTCTATTTTTGTTTCTGATTTACAGCATTCACAATTCTGTCAGGTTTTTATGTCTTTTTTTTAAAGGTACAGTCAGCCTTTAGCAGCTGTTAGGTTTTAAACTAGGTGCTTGGAGACATGGACAATAGAAGGTAGAAGAGTTGAGGCAGTAAGTTAAGTCATTTTGCCTCATTTAAAGTTGATTGAATGTCGAAAATTGAAAGCTGCAACATCAGCTGTACCAGTTTTCAGAAAGGTAAGTTATGGCACTGCAGTTATTGGAAGATGCAGCCATTCACTAAGCAATGCCTCTGTCACATTTGCATCCTTCTGTCACTGCATAACTATCAAACAAAAGGCCAATATTGTACATGTGATAAAGTGCTCCAATTACTTAAAATATGTCCATCTAGTAGATTAAAAAATATAGTGTATATTTCATGTCATTGAAAAAGTAGCCTGGTATGCCCACAATGTGTACACAGTTAACCTTCCATGCTTTTCTTTATACACTAATCTTTGTTGTCACTGGGTCAAAATGCTGGAATCCCCTTCCTAATGGCACTGTGGACTGCAGCAGTTCTAGAAGGCAGCTCACTGCCACCTTTAAAGGTAACTAGAGATGGGCAATAAATGCTGGTCAGCCAGCAAAGCCCATACCCCAGAAAATGAACTTAAAAATCTGCTGTATTTTTGATACCTGTTTATTTAATGTACAGCTTTACGGCTCTTGCATGTGATCCAACTGCCTAATCATTTTAACACTTCTCACTTCAGTTAACTCAGCTGGTTGTGGGGTCTGGTTTGTTTCAAATATGTTATGGATTATTCAAAGGCTTTAGCTATGATAAAAAGGTTTATGAATTATGTTCATAGCATGGATAATGGCTATGGGTGAGAATGAGGTGAGGAAGGTGTAATGTCATGGTGTTAGTGGTGAGGAGGCTGGAGGTGAGGGGTGAATTAGTGAGAAGGGCAGGTTGAAGGATTCAAAAAAGATGTGATTTTATGTGAGTTAGTCCACTCCTATGTGATGTTTTCTTTTGTTAGATTTCACAGGGTTCAAATGATGACCTAGGTATTTTGATGGCCAGAGAGTAGTTGGAGAGCAGGACAGACAGGAGTTGCACATTTGGACCGTACGGAATAGACAATGCGGCAGGCTCCATGGGAATTACCCTAGAAATTGAAACTTCTGATGGACAATACCCGTCATTTGAAAGACTCTGATAAAGCCCCTTAAAGTCAGATAGTTCATCATTTTCTAACTCAATTAAAATCGTTACCCATAAAAGGTCAGAAGATTAAAAATCTACTCTAATTCCCGAGCAACTATAAAATTGAATCCCAAATTCTTCATGACCACCGCACAATCCCCTGCCCATCAACTGACACCATTTGATCTCGGATTTATCCTTATCCAACCAAACCCAACGCTCACTCTGCCAGATCTGACAACCACTCTCCCATCATGGCCCTGTTCGACCCTACACTTACACCCTCAACCTGACTGAGCAACATCCAACACCCACTCCCCCAATGCTACCCAACTCCACACTACTCCATCACTATGACCCTGCTAAACATGATATCCACACTCTCAAGCTAACAGTGTAGCATCCAACACACACACCCTCCTTCTAACCTAATCTAACACCACCTCACCCACCCATGACCCGATGGTGCTAGATCTGATTCCAACTCCTATCCATCAAGAGCTACCTGTTCCAACCCTGTTAGACCCAACACCATCCCTCACTCAACCAGCTCAACAGTCTTCTTGCTATCACCTGACCCTGTCAGAACTGACACCCTCCCCTCCCTTATAATCCCACACCCCCAACCTTCCCTAATCATTCATCAAATTGTGTAGAATCCTATTTCCCCCCTTCCTTTATTCACTGTCTATCCTGCCTGTCACTCCCATGCCACTCTGCCCACCCTACCAATTGGCACACTGCACCCTTTGTTATACCCATGACGCCATACACTCCCATTGCTTCAGTCACTATCAAAGATCCATTGGGACATTTACATTGTGAAATATGGTTACAAGTGCAATTTTAAAATAAAACATGCATTAGCCTGCAATGTTACTCCTGTGCTGATCAGAATTTTCCATGCTTTCCTCCTGAAGGATGCAGTCAGGACACGTAAGATCTGGAGCTCCGCTGAAAAAAAATCTCCAACAGGTAAGTGGGTAACTTTAAAGAGAGTAACCATCAAACAAACCTGATCTCATGCTAATTGGGACCATTGTTTCACAGGGCAGGAAGGAAGCATTCAAAGCACCGGATAAGCCCAGATGGATTCTAGTCTTCCTCAATATTTATAGGACCCAGAGCATATGTATCAGCTGATATTCCATTTGTGATGAGGATGTAATATAAATTCTGTTTCCACTAAGCCAGAACTTGTATTTGTTCAAGTTGATTGTAGATGAGATTGTCTTCAGTGTTACTTTATATCTGTATAGTATATTCATGTGAAGAGTGGACCATGAGCTGAAACCCTCAGCAGCTAATTTGACACTGATATTGAGCTTTCTGTTGTGAGGGGAGAATTCGCTAAGATACCTCAAGTGGGAAAAATTCACAATGCAAGTTTTAATGCATGCATAGATGTACAGTAGGTGATTACTTCTCACTATTTTTATCCAAGAAAAGATGAAGCAGAATCATGAATTTGTTCTCATGCAGAATGCTGTGAGCTGTTTGTGTGAAGGTTATGCAGGTGCTGGGAAATGTTTGTCAGGTTGAGGTATCTTTGGTGACTCGCAATTCAATCTCAGGTACTTACTAATTTAGTACTGATGGGAGCTTTGAACAGTCGCCTTGCAGAGCCCATTAAATATATACAAGAGTAGTTAGGAAGTGATCGTATTCTTTGATTCTTGCAGGTGAGAAATTCATTTGTTTAGCATCACATCCAGCAGGTTTCTTCAAAGATAGCATTAATGAATGCTGCTCAGATGATGCAGGTACTTGTGACATTGCTTGCCCAGAGGAAACTGGATAAGTCTACACATTGCCATCCAAAGAACCACATTAATAAATTTATTTGGCTTAATAGAATCTAATATTTGGGTCACATTTCTGAAATGTGGGAAGGAAGTAATTTGGTTAAAGTAAAAATAGCTCATATTCAGCATTGTATGTTATTATGTTATTATGAAGTGGCTTCCATTATTAGCACCTTTTGTGATCTCAAGCCTGAAGGATTGTGTACATTGGTTCAGTTGAGGCACTGAACAAACACCCGAGTTTGTTTCAGTGATAATGGGAACTGCAGAAGGTCCGAAACGTCAGCTTTTGTGCTCCTGAGATGCTGCTGGGCCTGCTGTGTTCATCCAGCCTCACATTTTATTATCCCGAGTTTGTTTATTTGCTGAAAAGGTCAGTGAATTGAGAAGAGGGGAGCACCATTTTTAAAAAAAAGACTTTCCGGAAGTCACATAATAAACTAACTTATTAGCAATAAGTCACAAGTCTGAGTTCATGTGTCAGGAGTGTAATGTTTTAATATTGTTTTAACGTTCAGAGGAGAGTTAGCCTGTAAAGAGACTAGCTTCCCCCCCAACCCAGTTCAGCTTTGACCACCTCCCTGAGTATCTCATCTGAGAGCTAAAAGCTGACACAGCTATTCTGCCTGAAATACTTCCAAAAGATTTCCTCTTGACACCCTGAATGAATTGCATCTGTAAAGATCCCAGAAGGAGAACCAAGTGTGTCTGGTGATAACTATCAAAGTCTAGTAATGTAGCTACATATAGACAGATTCCAGCCTGAAAGACCACCTGGAAGATTTCATATCTTAGCCCGTTCAGTCTGTGAAAAATCACAAATATTCAGCCAAAGTGTTTTTTTATTCACTGAAACAAATCGATACAGAGAAAGTTTCCTTATTTATTTTTCAATTTGTTTGCGCATGTGGAGGGCCTATTTAGAAGCTAATTATTCATCTATCCATATCTTAAACTGTGTTAGTCAATTTTCCATCTTTTTCAAATAATTTAGATTTTATAATAAATTAACAGTTTTGTAGTTTATTAAAGAAATCTGATTGGGACTTTTTATTCTGAATCTCATAGTGTAAATTATCTAATTGCCATATCTATAACTGTATAAAACATTTAAGTATATTGTGACAAAAGGTGTGAATAGTGGAATGTGAGAGAGAGAGTGAGAGTGTGTGCACTCCTGCAAACTTGATAGTAACAGTTTTCTAGATAATAAAATGTGAGGCTGGATGAACACAGCAGGCCAAGCAGCATCTCAGGAGCACAAAAGCTGATGTTTCAGGCTCTCTGATTAAGGGTCTAGGCCCGAAACGTCAGCTTTTGTGCTCCTGAGATGCTGCTTGGCCTGCTGTGTTCATCCAGCCTCACATTTTATTATCTTGGAATCTCCAGCATCTGCAGTTCCCATTATCTCAGTAACAGTTTTCTCATGGCCACTTTCATTTTCCCACTACTTTAATTTTTACATTGGATTTACAATTCAATTTTGATTAGAATTGGAAAGGTCTTTACTAGTTTCTTGTAGGTACCCCAAGTAATAAACCTGTAAAAATCTATATAGAACCACATATCTGTTTCACTAATGTAATTTACAGAAAGAAACTTCCTTACCTGCTCTGGCCTACATGTGACTCCAGACCCACAGCAATATGGTTGAGTCTTAACTAACGTCTGGGCTATTAGGGATGGGCAATAAATGCTGGCCTAGACAGTGATGACTTCATCCCATAAATTATTTAAAAGTTTTTAAAATGATTCAAAATGTTTTCTATTCTTTTCCACATAAATTCACCTTATTACGTCAGTTATGGCAAAAAATTGATACAAAGGTAAAATTTGATATAAAGGTAAAATCACCATTTTCCCAGAGGCCTGTTCTTTCATTAGACAGTGACAACTGGTGAGGAATTTTATTCGGGCAAGGGCTGAGATTACTATGAAGGTCTCAATCTGTGGAAATCAAACCTTGCTGCTGGCATTATTTTGCATCACAAACCAACCACGCAGCCAACCAAGGTAACTGATCCCCATACTGTTGATGTGTAAATAACCCAGCTGTTTGTGGCAAAGGAAATTGACCTGCACATTACGAATTGCTGCAAATTACACTTGAATTTGCATTACTTTACCATTTAGCCTGCAAAATAAACAGACAACTCACTGTCAATCTCTCCACAGGTTTTAAAGAATTGCTGCATGTGCTTATTATGTGCAAACTAAGTTTGCCACAGAAAGTTAAGGCTAATAGTGTATAGGCATCCCTTCTAATATTGAGTTTCTGTTCCTGCATTGCTGTACAGTTTCTCTAGGCTGGAAACAGAAGAACTGAAACTGTGAAACTCTATTCCTGTGAGTGGTATATTATTCTTCAAAATATTTTGTTTGTTAAATGTATTCATTTTTCCTTTCTGCTTCTTTTTAATCTCTCTGCCTTCCTTAATTTCTTAATTCATTTCCCAATTCTTATAAAATGTCATTTGCTTGAATTTATAGCCCTGTTTCTTTCACTCTATTGATGGTGGCAGACTTGCCAGCATTTTCCATTTTTATCCTTTTTTTTGCTTTATTATTCCTGTTCCTTTCTCTATCTGTAAATATCATGATTTAGGAGGGTGGACTGTTGATCTTATTTACCAAGATTTCAGGTACCCTGTTACTTTCTCCACAACATTTTTTGTTTTCACTTTTTGCAATTTGCCATATAAAATAGCTTTGAAGTGGAAATTGAAACAAGAAGAAAACTGTTTAATTAATACAATACGCACAATACGCCATATTACAAACATTATGAAATAAATATGTTTTGTATAAGTTAGTCAGTTATTTGCGATGTTGAATATTTTGATTTTTGTGCTGTACAAGGGATTCTCATTCGCATTAAACAGCAATTTATATTTACACGACACCTTTTGTGATGGGAAACATCACAAGACCCTTCACAGGAGTATTATGAAACAAAATTTAACATGAATAAAATAAGGAAATATTAGGACAGATGATCTGAAGTTTTGTCAAATAAGTGGGTTTTAAAGGCGTTTCAGTGAATATTCAGTCACATCAATCTATTCCCATGCTCTTCTGGGATTCGGAACAAATTGAAAAACCAAGAAGAAAAGACAACATCTGTGGGAATTTCTTCCATGTCATACTGAAGTGGAATTTTGAATTATTCTATGGCATTTCTGTCATGAAGAGAAAACTTAATAGCATTTTCATTAAATATCCTCATGGACTGAAACAACAGTGAACATCAATTTACTGTTTTCTTTTCCAATGTTGCTAGCATCAAAACCTACCCTATTTATTTGTGTCTAAGACTCCCTTTATTAAAATAAAGCAGCAAATAAATTGCATGCTCACTGAAGCCTTTACAAATGAATATGGAAGGAAAGAATGCTGGGCAAAAATAATTGGAAAATTAAGCAAGCCCAAATTTGTTACGTTGCTTTTGATAGGAAAGAGATGTGATTTATTCAGGACAGGTCACTTAATTTAATTGATTTTGGAGTATATAAATTTCCTTTGGCAAAATAAAACAAAAAGACAAAAATAAAATAAACATCCAGAGATTTGACATCAGGCCCCTCAAGCCTGTTTCATTGTTCAGTAGTTGATCTGTTAAAATAACTCCATCAAACTACAATGACTCTGTACCACTTGACATCTTTGACAAATGAAAATGTATCAATCACACATTTAAATTTATTAATTTTCAATGTATTGATTAGGACTTTTTTTAATGCAAAAGGAATATCCATGATTCCAACACTCTTCCTGTGATGAGGTGTTTCCTCATTTCTCTGCTGTGAATGGTGCCTTTCTCATTTTAAGCTCAGACTCTGTTTTTCTAGACTTTCCAAACAAAACAAGAAACTTCTCTCCATTTACTCAACAATTCATTTCAAACTCCTAAACACCTGGATCAAATCACACCCTAACTTACCATAATGGAGGAAATAAGGTCTTACCTTAAACTGTTTCTGCGCATAATTTACTTCTTGAAGCCTTGGTAACATTGCAGTGTGTGTGTTTCCAGGTCAATATATCCTTTCTAATGTCATCTGCCCAGAGCTGTAAATAGCATTCCAGATCGCTTCTAACTGTATACCTCTATAGCAAAATTCGGTCAGCTTTATATCCTCGATTCAAAAGCTAGCATTCATTAGTTTTTTAATTACTTTTCTTGGATATGATCATTACATTCCAGTGATATATTCATTTGACTGCTGAACCTCCATGTATCTAGCATTTCATATTTTCAAAAATAATTCAACCTCTCAATTTTGCTCTTAGAAAGATGATGCCATATTTGTCTGCATTAAAATCCATCCCTATAACTCCAATCCTTCAACTCTGCCAACATATTTTCTGAAACTTTTCAAGCTTCACAACACTCTTCCTCTAGCAAGGAAGCCAGAACTGAATGCAGTATTCCAAAAGTGGCCTAATCAATGTCCTGTACAGCTGCAACAGGACCTCCAACCTCCCATATTCAATGTACTGACCAATAACGGCAAGCATAGCAAATGCCTTTTTTACTATGTTGTCTACCTGGGGCTGCACTTTCAAGGAGCTATGAACCTGCACTCCAAGGTTTCTTTGTTTCGCAACATTCGACAGGACCTTACCATTAGTGAATGAGTCCTGCCTTGATTTACCTTTCCAAAACACAGCACCTCACCTTTATCTAAATTAAACTCTGTTTGCCACTCCTCAGCCCATTGGCCCATCTGATCAAGGCCCCGTTGCACTCTGAGGTAACCCTCTTCGCTGTCTACTACACCTCCGATTTTGGTGTCATCTGCAAACTTACTAAGGATACCTCCCATGTAACATACAAATCAGTCCTCGGAGTTCTGAAGATAGGTCACTCAACCCAAAATGTTAACTCTGATTTCAATCCACAGATGCTGCCAGGCCTGTTTTTGATCCCCAGCCTAGATCTTTGGGACTCCACTAACCACTCCTTTTACTCATGTATGTGCCTTTTGTACCTAACTCTGTCTCTCATTGCCTACTAATTTGCTCATAAATTCACTAATTTGTCATCAAACCACAAATTTCAATTTTACATAATAGTTGCTTATGTACAACCGTGTCAAGTTAATATTGTTATGGTCTCAGTCGGGACCAGTAAAATGTTTAGTTTTTTTTGGAAAATAAGCCCCAGGTATTTACTAAACAAATGAAATCTTAAAGTCTAAAACAAAATAATTTTTACTGGCAAAATCAAACAACAAGACTGTTAATAACTACTCTATCTTATGTAGTCAGTTATATTAAAGATATCAAAAGTGCAATGAACACAGTTACTTTACTCTAAAACAAACTTCTTAAGCCTCCTCCTCCATTTCTGAAGAAGAGTCCCGACCCAAAATGTCAACCTTCCTGATCCTCTGCCACTTGACCTGCTGTGTTCCTCCGGCTCCAAACTCTGTTATCTCTTGCTAACTCAAGTTTTTCTCTACACAAATTGGATTTATATGCGTAAGAACTCAGTGTGGGGTCTTCTCAGAAAGTGAAAACTTAACTATTTGAACTGAGTGCTATCTCAAAGATTAGTAAAAGAGATGAATTTTCTTTGGCCATTCACTTTTTTCTTCAAGGTCATCCCTTCAGATCTCCTCTTTCCTTGTAGATTTCCCACTCAACCCTGGCATCTGTAGGGCTTGTATACATTTATATAAATTCTACCCTCGTTGGAAGGGTCCAGAGGATGTTCACAAGAATGATCCCAGGAATAAAGGGCTTGTCATATGAGGAGCAGTTCAGCACTCTGGGTCTATATTCAATGGACTTTAGAAGGATGTGAGGAAATCTGATTGAAACTTCCCAAATTCTGAACGGTCGGGATAGATTGATGTGCAGAAGTTATTTATACTAGTAGGCAAGACTAGGTCCCGAGGGCTCAACTTCAGAGTAAAAGTATGAACCTTCCTAACTAAGATGATAAAAAAATTCTTCAACCAGAGTATGGTTAATCTGTAGAACTCATCATCACAGAAGGTTGTGGAGGCCAAGCCATTGAGTACCTTCAAGGCAGGCCTAGATAAGTTTTGATTAGTCAGGGGATCAAGAGTTTTGGAGAAGGCAGGAGAATGAGTTTGAGAAACATATCAAGCATGATGAATGGTGGAGCAGACTTAGTGCGTCAAATGGCGGGACTATGGTCTTGTATCTTATGGCCTTTATTTCTGAGTGTTGGTGGCCTATCTATATTACTCATTTGTTTGACCTTGCCTGACCATTCACCAAGGGGTGAGCATCCAAGGTGAAATCTCCGAGTCAATTACTTTGCCTTGAGGGCATCTATCGCATGCTGGGTGCCATTCATTAATTTCAGCCTGACATTTATCTCGATGGCCTGTTTCCTTTCACTCAGCAATGACATTAATCTCCCTCAACTTTGCGAGCTCCTTCACTTTCCTTCCATAGCCCACATCCCTTTGTGCATTGGAGATATAGCTGTAGAAGAAGCAATCTTTGGAATTGCTGCCAGGCAGTCAACCTACGGTCACTAATACATTTTCATGATTTGTTTTTCTCTCCCTTTCCTGTCTCTGGAAGTTTCTTTGTAAGATGATGATCTAAGATGCAGTTTCAGAGATGGTGCATTAGCACAGTAGCGATAAGTATTGACAACATTGCAGGCAACAGCAAAATAGTTCTGGATTGAAATGATGGCTCAGCACGAACTGATGCTACGTTAACATTCAGTATAATACACTACAGTCACATCACTTATCAGAAAAGCATATTGTGGTATTATTAAGAAGCAAAGATTTACAGAGAGGAATGGTATTACTATGCTGGAGGAAGTTCCACGAAGGTTCACTCGAATGATCTCCAGTTTGAAAGGATTGACTCATGAGCAAAGGCAAAACAGAGACTCTATGCACTGGAGTTTAGAGGAATGAAAGGTGATTGAAACATTTTGGGGCTTGACAGGGTAAATGCTGAGGGGATGTCTCCCCTAATGGGAGAGTCTAGAACCAGTGGGCATAGTCTCAGAGTACACGGGCACTAATTTCAGATGGCAATGAGGAGGGATTTTTTCTCTTAGAACTCCTTGCCACAGAGAGTTGTGGGACAGAATTCATGTGTCTCTTTCTGGCTGAGATAGCTTCTTGATCAGTCAGGGAGTCAAGGATTGCAGAGAAAGGGCAAGAGAGTGGCTGTGAGGAATATCGATCAGTGATCCCATTATATGGTGGAGCAGTTTCAAGGGGCTGAATGGCCTTCTCCTGCCTCTATTCCCTATAGATTTATGGCCCTGCCACATTGGAGAAAAGCATATTTAGAAATGGTTCATTTGTTTAACTGGCTTTAATATCTCTATACTATGGTTTCAGGTGAGTTAGTTCATTACTGTGAACAAAGAACAGAAAATAGCATTAGCTTGCATTTGTAATGAACATTTAGCAGTTATATGTGGGCATTACCAAGCAAAAAGAGACTGACTGCAAGCCTCAGATATCACCCCTCCAACCTCCGCACCCAACATATCATTCTCTGCTACCTACAATCCGACACCACAACCAAAGAGATATTTCCTTCCTCACACTTACCTACACTTCGTAGGGACCGATCTCTCCACGAACCCCTCATCTGCTCTACACTCCCCACTAGCCCCACCATCTCTGGCACATTTCCCTGCAACGGCAGGAAGTGCCCCTTCACCTCCCCCCATCATCCCCATCCAAAGCACAAGACAAACCTTCTACATTAGACAGAGGTTCACATGCGCATTTGCCAATGTCGTCTATTGCATGCCTTACTCCCGATGTGGCTTTCTCCATGTCAGTGACGCCAAGTGGAGGCTCAGAGATCACTTTGTAGATCACCTGTGCTCTGTTTATGACAAACGACAATACCTTCTGGTTTTGAGTCATTTCAACTCCCCCTCCCACTCCTTGGGTGACATGCCTATCCTGGGCCTTCTCCAGGGTCACAATTATACCACCATCAAACTGGAGGAGCAGCACCTCATATTCCACCCGGGGAGCCTAACCATCGAATTCGCCAGTTTTAAGATTTCCCACCCTCGGCCTCATACCATGACAAACCCTCCCTTTCATCCCTGCATCCTTGACCTGACACAACCTGTCCATCTTTTCTCTTAACTATCCGCCATTCTGGCCTCATTGACCAACACCCACCACTCCCTACCTGCACTCACCTATCACCATCCCTAAACCTCCTCTCTATTTATTTCTGAGCTCCCTTCTCCCTCCCCATTTCTGAAGAAGGGTCCTTACCCAAAACGTCAACTTTTTTGCTCCTTTGCATTCCTCTAGCTCCACCCTGTTAACACTGACTCCAAGGTGCATAATGCAACATCAAAATACATGGCCTAATGTTTGGTCAATGAATTATCATGATAAAAACAAAGTGAGGGTTGGAGAATGTATGTGTGCAGGGAATTGTAGACTTTGGGGCTTAGTCAGGATTTTGCCTGACTGTCAATTGCAAATGAAGGGACTTGGAATGGGAGCTTGGATGACCTCCAATTTACGAAAGATGGAAAATAGAAGGATGGACAGGTTAGTGACAGAATAGTTAAAGTTAAGAATTCTCATCCATGCCTAAAATATCCATTAGCAGATGGTTCAATGGGATAAAACTGAATGAATGTCAACAAACCAACCCAACGAGGTTGCGAATTCTTGGCCTTGATTTTGTACTGGAAGCAAATTCCATGCAGAGGGTCATTACAGTGAGCTTTCAAAATGTGGAAGTTACTTTCCCAAGCAATGTGCAATGTGCAGGACAACTTTTAACTGTTTGATGTCAGGTTTTTTGTCCACAGGGAGCTTAGCTAACAGATCATTTTTCGGACGGGAAAACTATTTCACCAAGTCAAAGTCCACAATTAGAATTAAGCTTAGTTGTAGATTACGAGAAATCATGGAAAGGGATTCAAATCATGTTCAGTGGGAGTGCATATGTCTCAGTATTGTGGAGAAAGTCTGGATTGTTTGAGATCTACATGTCAATCTGTTGGGCATTTTTGGTGTGTGTGTGTGTGTGTGTGTGTGTGTGTGTGTGTGTGTGTGTGTGTGTGTGTGTGTGTGTGTGTGGGGTGGGGGCGCTGCGGTTGGTGATCCTGGGAATCTGATTATGGTAACAGTTTCCAATGATGGTCAGGGTGTAAATGGTAGAGTGGGGCTGGGGAGCAGTTATATCACTACCATAGAAGATGTAGAGTCAAGGGTTATTACTTTATTATACAAATGGTAAGCTCTATGAAAGAAATCCAGTGATTCAGGAGAGGCTCTGAAGAGGAAAGCAAAATTGTGCTCCGTAAAATTCATTGAATGTGTATAAACAGACACCTTAAAAATACGATAGACAATGCACTTAACCTCCTTCAAGTTTACCACTGCAACAACAGAGGATCTGAGTTTACAGGATAGCTATGTGGGCTTGAAGGAAACTCATTTGTTTCTGCATTGTCTGTTGGAAAAAACCCTGAGAAACAAACAAACATTTGTTCACTCCGTTGTTATTTCTGTGTCTTGTTTACGATATTCTGTACCTTTTTTAGACGCATGTGGTCTCGGCTAAAAATAATCATCAAGAATCTCTGTTATTTTGTCACAGCGCTCCTTTTTGTAACAACAAAGTTTTGCTTGCACCTGGATAGTCTTAGCTTTCTGTCTGGGCTTTTAAAAGAAACTACCGTGAGTCATTTTCTTTCCAAAAGAGTGGCCAAATTTGAGCCAAAGTGGATATTAAGGAAGGCCCAAAGAAGAATCAGAAGATGAAACAATAGAAGGTGTTAGGTTACGCAGCCTAGATAGCCAAGGGTGATTGAACACCAGAAATATTTCGGTTTGCATTACAGTTTTGCTTCAAAGCAAACACTAACATTTCTGATGACGAAGGGTCTAGGCCCAAAACGTCACGTTTTGTGCTCCTCTGAGGCTGCTTGGCCTGCTGCGTTCATCCAGCTCTACATTTTGTTATCTCTAACACTAACATGTCATTCGTTACCCAAGTTCCTATTTAATACATTATCATAGCAATACATTTGAGAGTTCAATAGGTTAATTAACACTAAATAGTTTTTGTGACACAAAAAAGTACCTTTGGTATTTATTTGATATGCCATTTAATGGTTTTCCTTTTCAGCTCCTGAATTGTAATGAACACTGCTTAATTAACAATAGAATGTGCCTCATTAGAAGATGTATGAGTTGTAACTGGCCATAATGAGTATGTAGCATGCTTCTAAAAAGAAAGGTTTCCTTGACCTCTTGTATCAAAAGCAACTGTTATTTCAACAAATCCCAAATGTTAAATATGACCAATATTGTAGTTAAAATGAACGTCTCATTCTCTTTGGGAAAACTGCAGTAACTGATGGTTGTTCAAATTGTTTGGCTTTAAAATGTAAAAAAAAAATTTAGTTTGTTCAAAAAATAATTCACACAATTGTAATAATAAGATGTCATTGAGCTGCTCTAATATTACCATAATACATTTTTTGTTCTCTTGTAATGCCTTGATTTTTACCATGTTACATAGAAACATAGAAGATAGGAGCAGGAGGAGGCTATTCAGCCCTTTAAACCTGCTCCATTATTCAGCAGGATCAATGCTGATTGTTCAACTCAATAGCCTAAACCTGCTTTCTCCCATAGTCTTAGATCCAATTTTCTCCCAAGTGCTATACCTAGCCCCCTCTTGAATACATTCATTGTTTTGGCATCAACTACTTCCTGTGGCAAATAATTTCAAGGGTGCACTGCTCTTTGGGTGAAGAAATGTCTCCTCATCTCCGCCCTAAATGATCTACCCTGCATTCTCAGACTGTGGCCCCTGGCTTTGGGCACATCCACCAGCGGGAACATCGTCCCTGCATCTACCCTGTCCCGTCCTGTTAGAATTTTATAAGTCTCTATGAGATTCCCCCTCATTTGCCTGAAGTCCAGCGAAAACAATCTTAACCTGGTCAGTCTCTCCTCACATGCCAGTCCCACAATCTTGGAATTAGCCTGGTAACCTTCACTGCACTCTATCGAGGGCAAGAGTATCCTTCCTCAGAAAAAGAGACCAAAACTGCACCCAGTATTCTAGATAACAAAGTGTGGAGCTGGATGAACACAGCAGGCCAAGCAGCAACTTTGGTCTCACCAAGGCCCTGTATAACTGCAACAACACATCCCTGTTCCTGAACTCGCAAACTCTCACAATGAAAGGCAACATGCCATTTGCTTCTTTATCATCTGCTGCACCTGCATGCTTACCTTCAACACTAGGACACCCAGACCCAGCAGAGGTACTGGCTACATTTCAGTGCTGTATAAGCTATTATTCACTTCTATTGATTTATTCACACAGATCTCTGTGACTTAATCTTAAAGTCTGTCATCCTGTGGAGATATATCTCCATACTGTGATAGCCTTTATTCCTTTCATAGCCTGATATGTTGTGTATTTTTTTAAAAATAGCCCCACAGTGGGCTCCATTAGAGCATTCATCAAGCGAGGCCATATGGATGGAGCTCAGGAATAGGAAGGGTGCTATCACTTTATGGGATTGCACTATAGGTCTGTCAACAGTCAGAGGGTGATAGAGGAACAGATAAGTGGGCAAATTATGGAAAAAAAGGTGAAAACAACAGGATTGTTGTGACGTGTGATTTTAACTTCTCAGATATTGACCACGTTTTGTTCAGTGTTATGGGCTTGGATGAGGAGAGTTTGCTGTGTGTGTCCAGGATGGTGTTTTGGAACAATATGCAAAATCATCCAACTAGGGAACGACCTTTGTAGGTCTGGTATTAGGAAATTAGCCAGGCCAGTTGATCAAAATTTCATTGGGGGCCATTTCGGAAACAGTGACCATAAATCTGTCAGTTTTAAGATACTTAAGGTTAGGATAAGAGTCGACCTCAAGGGAAAGTACTAAATTGTTTGAAGATTAATTACTGCCATATTAAGCAACTGGGGAATATAGACTGTAGAAATGATGTTTGAGCGTAAATCCACATCTGCCATGAGGGAATATTTTAAAGGCCAGTTGATTAGAGTTCAATGTAGGATATATTCCAGTCATCTGGGACCTCTCTGTAACGAAACAGGATACAAAGATTTCATACAGTGCCCTAGCAATTTCCTCACTTGCCTCCTTCAACATTCTGGGAATGATTCCATCAGGTCCTGGGGGGCTTGTCTCCTTTAATGCTTTTCAAAATGCCCAGAAACTCCTCCTATTTTCTATTGACATACCCCAGAATATCAACATAGCTCAGCGTTCCTGTGAAAATGAATGACAAGGGTGACAAGACTTATGAATCTTGGATGACAATAGAAATGGAGAGCTTTATCAAAAAAGAAAAAGGGGCATATGTAAGGTTTAGGAAACTGAAGACAGAGCTGTGAATAATACAGAGTTAGCCGGCAAGAACTCAAATAAGGAATTAGGAGGGCTAAAAGGGGGCATGAAATGTCTTTGGCAAACAGGATTAAGGAAAATCCCAAGGTATTTTATACATGTATAAGTTGCAAGAAGGTAGCTAGAGAAAGGGTAGATCCACTTAATGACAAAGAAGGGAAGTTATGCGTGGAGCCAAAGGAAGTGGGTAAGATCCTTTGCAACGGTATTCACAAATGGTAAGGACATGTCGGATGGCGAGTTTCGGGAGAGCTAAGTTATTCTGGGGTATGTCAATAGAAAATAGGAGGAGTTTCTGGGCATTTTGAAAAGCATTAAGGTAGACAAGTCATCAGCACCTGTTGGGATCATTCCCAGAATGTTGAGGGAGGCAAATGAGGAAATTGCTGGGGCACTGTATGAAATCTTTGTATCCTGTTTCATTATGGAGAGGCCCCAGGTGGCTGGAAAATACCGTACATTGTTCTTTTGTTTAAGAAAGGCAACAGTGATAATCCAGAAAGTTATAGACCAGTGAGCCTTATGTCAGTGATAGGGAAATTATTAGAGGAGACTCTTAGTGATAGGAATGAGTCATATTTGGATAATATGGACTTATTAAGCAATAGGCAACATGGTTTGTGCAGGGAATATCATATCTCACAGGCTTCATTGAGTTTTTTTGAGGAAGTGACAAAGCCAATTGAAGGCGGGACCGTAGATGTTGTCAAAATGGACTTTAGTCAGGCCTTTGACAAAATCCTTCATGTTAAGCTGATATAGAAAGTGAAAATCACACAGGATTCAAGGTGAGCTGGTAAGATGGATGCAGGAGTGGCTCAGTCACAGAAGACAGACAGTAGCAGTAGAAGGTTATTTTTCTGACTGAAGATCTGTGACTAGTGGTATTCCACACGGATCAGTGCTGTGAAACCGATTGTTTGTAATGTACAGAAAAGATTTGGAGGAGAATGTAGATAGCCTGATTGTGTCATCAACAAACTTACCAAAGGTTGGTGGAGCTGCGGATAATGAGGGAGATTGCCAGCTTATATGCATGTAGTCTATATATATCCTACAATATATATTGCCAGACATATATCCCAAATATTTTGCAGGATATATACAGGCTGGAAACTTGGGCAGAGATGGAGTTTAATCTGGTCAAATATGAGGTGATGAGTTTTGGAAGACCTAATGCAGGAGGGACCTGTACAGTAAATGGCAGAACCCTTAGTAGCATTAACATCCAGAGGGATCTAGGTGTACCGGTCCACAGTTCCCTGAAAGTGGCAACACAGGTGGATAAGGTAGTCAAGAAGGCATATGGCATGCTTGCTTTCATCGTCTGAGGCACAAAGAATAAAAATTAGCGCACATTTTGGACATTGTGCACAGAGGATGTGGAAGTTTTGGAGAGGGTAGAGAAAAGGTTTACCAAGATGTTGCCTGATTTGGACAGTATTAGCTCCAAGGACAGAATGGACAAACGTGACTTGTTTTCATTTGAATGTTGAAGGATGAAGTGTGATATGCTAGAAGTTTACAAAATTATGAGTGGCGTGGATAGTCAGGAGTCTTCTTCCCAGAGTGTAAAAGCCAATAATGTGGGGACATAAGTTTGAGGTAAAAGGGATGAAGTATAAAGGGATGTGTGAGGCAGGTTTTTACACAGAGGGTGGTAACATGTTGCAGGAAGTAGTGGAGGCAGGCAGAATATCAATGTTTAAGAGGTATCTCAACAGATACATGAATAGGTAGGGAATGGACGGATACAGAACACATAGAGGAAAGGGTGAGAATGGGAACTGCAGATGCTGGAGAATCCAAGATAATAAAATGTGAGGCTGGATGAACACAGCAGGCCAAGCAGCATCTCAGGAGCACAAAAGCTGGCGTTTCGGGCCTAGACCCTTCATCAGAGAGGGGGATGGGCTGAGGGTTCTGGAATAAATAGGGAGAGAGGGGGAGGCGGACCAAAGATGGAGAGAAAAGAAGATAGGTGGAGAGGAGAGTATAGGTGGGGAGGTAGGGAGGGGATAGGTCAGTCCAGGGAAGACGGACAGGTCAAGGAGGTGGGATGAGGTTAGTAGGTAGGAGATGGAGGTGCGGCTTGGGGTGTGAGGAAGGGATGGGTGAGAGGAAGAACGGGTTAGGGAGGCAGAGACAGGTTGGACTGGTTTTGGGATGCAGTGGGTGGAGGGGATGAGCTGGGCTGGTTGTGTGGTGCAGTGGGGGGAGGGGACGAACTGGGCTGGTTTTGGGATGCGGTGGGGGAAGGGGAGATTTTGAAGCTGGTGAAGTCCACATTGATACCATTGGGCTGCAGGGTTCCCAAGCGGAATATGAGTTGCTGCTCCTGCAACCTTCGGGTGGCATCATTGTGGCACTGCAGGAGGCCCATGATGGACATTTCATCTAAAGAATGGGAGGGGGAGTGGAAATGGTTTGCGACTGGGAGGTGCAGTTGTTTATTGCGAACCGAGCGGAGTGTTCTGCAAAGCCGACCCCAAGCCTCCGCTTGATTTCCCCAATGTAGAGGAAGACACATCGGGTACAATGGATGCAGTATACCACATTGGCAGATGTGCAGGTGAACCTCTGCTTAATATGGAAAGTCATCTTGGGGCCTGGAATGGGGGTGAGGGAGGAGGTGTGGGGGCAAGTGTAGCATTTCCTGCGGTTGCAGGGGAAGGTGCCGGGTGTGGTGCGGTTGGAGGGCAGTGTGGAGCGAACAAGGGAGTCACGGAGAGAGTGGTCTCTCCGGAAAGCAATCAAGGGTGGGGATGGAAAAATGTCTTGTATTTTGTTTAGAAAGATGTTATGTATCGACACAGTCTTGGAGGGCCAAAGGGCTTGTCCCTCTGCAGTACAATGCCTTGTCCTTTGTTTAAATAACAAGGAAACTTCACCAAGCCAGTACTGTCCTGTTTCCTGAATTCTAATCGGTCTCAATTGCACCAGTTAATGCTTAGCAGTTTCCTTTACCTTGCTCAGAGCTCCACTGACTCAGAAATGCCCCCACAGCTCCAAGGACTTTTTTTAAAATCATACTCCAACACTTTGCTGTACCTCCTCCTATTTTCAGCAGTCTTGTTAAATAGATTTTGTCTTTGCATGGAGCCAGCCTTAATCTGCTATCTTCTCCAACTAACTGTGACTCCAAAATTGCTCTTCAGTGGATAATCAACATGTATTTAAAGCCTTGGATCAAGACCCACCCTTTTTTTTTCATCAATATTGAGTGTAATTTATATTTCTCAACAGATAAATGTAGCAGCCCCCATGAACGTCCGTTCCCTGATTGTTACAAAGTTTGGATTTTTGCCTCCCACAGCACAAAATGTATACAAAAAATAAATTCAAAATAATGGTGCTATCTATTTAATTTCATGTCAATATCATAGAATGCACACAGTGTAAGCAGGCCATTCGGGCTATCAAGCCCACACTGAGTTTCTAAAGAGCATCCCACTCAAACCCACCTTATTCTTGTAACCCTGTATTTCCCATGGCTAATCCACCCAGCTTACTTATCCCTGGACACTAGGGAATGTTCGTGTGGCCAATCCACCTAATCTCACATCTTTGGACAGTGGGAGGAAACCAAAGCACCTGGAGGAAAGCCACACAGACAGGAGAAGAATGTACAAACTTCTAGGGCGGAATTGAACCTGGGTCCCTGTGCGTATGTGTACATATTACACACACCCTTGGAATGCAAACATGTGATGCATAGGCATAAATGATACATGGATGGTGTCAGAGAACAAACAGAATCTAGAAGATAAACATGACAGTGAGAGTGAAAAGGATGGAAAGATGGATTTCTGGGCCCCACCAATGTTTGGACAAAGGGCAAATGGCTTGGAAAAGTCCTGGAGCAGACCAACAAGCTAGTTTCACGCCGTGTTTCTGGCACCTGCTATTTTTGCTGCGACGTCATCAGGTTGCATTTTTTTTATTATTAAAGGGGGAATGCAAGAGTTGCATTCTGTTGCATCCACACAAAGTGCATCATGTAGAAAATCGTTCAGGACCAAATGGGAATGTGCAGTCGACCGAAGGATTAAATAACACAAGTTCACTTGTTAGTATTTCTTTTCTACTTTGTTTGTCACTCCTGAATGTGTGAAACATACCTTTTCTGTTTAAGTGTAAACATGTACTTTTATTATTTTGCTCAGTGTACCATCTTGTATTTGATTTTCAAAAATCCTGCAAGACAAGATCTATTATTTGTTGTTTTTCTAATTCAAATATTTATTTATTGCAGACTTGATAGATTTACCTATTTATTTATTTTCTTTGCAAGGTTTTCTGTGTCTTCTTGACTTTACAGTCAAATTGTTACTAACAAATGTTAATATATGTTGTTAAATATGATTCAGTTGTGATAAACAGCAAATGATGCTGTGATAAATTTTGTACAAAGTGTTTTTCAACTCATCTTGAGCAATTGTCAGTGAGCCGTGAGGGAAACCCATAGAGGTACCAGCGAGCTGTGACACTAATAGCCTTGACTCAGTTAGTGGCACTCTGGGTGAATGTTACCAAGCCAGCCAGAGCCAAGCTCAGATAGAAGCATAAAATAAATGTCCCTGCAGCTGGCCAGGAAAAGGCCAAGAGTTGATAGAACGTGATGAATTGCTGGAAGGTGGCAAAAGTGTTGGTAATGCATGTTGCAAGAGGAGCAAAGGCACTGGAATTTGGGCCCGGGGATGAAGCAAGGGAAGATTTGGGGTCATTGGCTGGACTGAATGGCAGAACAGCAAGTGTTAACGGAAATCTCACCCATAGGGCAATTCCATGCAATGTTTTGGCCTTCCTTCTTCACCCTGAACAGGAACAGCTCAGACAGAAGGAAATCCAGACAGTAGCAGGGCACATCAGGGAACACATTACCAGTGAGTGGGCTACTTTACTGATCAAGATTCCAAAGATCGGCACAGAGGGATGCAACATTCATCTCCTTTGCAAAGAAAGGCCTAATGCTGGGAGTGACTATCGCAGAACGAATGAATTTTCTGCAGATGGCTGAGCTCCAGTTCCAACCACAGACTGTGGTCACATTTTTGCATAATGGTAAGCACCATCCCTGAACCTCATCTCCACTATCGCTCTCTCTCTCTCTCTCTCTCTCTCTCTCTCTCTCTCGCCCCCTCTCTGCAGAGGTGAAACTTAGGCAGCAGTGGTTAGTGGTTAAAGTTAAAAGCTTACTTAGTGGTTTGCCCATTGGTGATTCAAGGAAGATTCAGATTGGACTTGGAAAAGATGTAGAAACCATGACTGAAGCTGCAGGGCTTCAGCAGGGCTGTGGAATTGCCCCATGCCATTGTTATTACTGATGGCATTGGGATCATAGGAAGTGGAAATGAGGACCTGCTGTTCGGAATACCCTTGAACCAACTCTCAGAAACTGAAGGTAACCCCTCCTCATTTCTTGAAAGGCCCTATTGTAGCTGTCAGTTGTCATCTCAAAGACTGGTCCAACATAAAATCTTTCACTTTCTAGACATCAACCCTCTTTATTCTCAAAACTGGAACTCAGTTATTCCTTCTGCTTTCTGTGCCTCCACAAAGAGCTATGGTCTTACAATAAACCTTGTTTCCATGTATCCATCATGTAAATACTTCAGGACGTCTTTACCAGAAAATATTTGCAATTTAATAAACTTATTTTGTTTATTAGGTGATTTGATATTAAGTTAAAAAAAATTGTCAAAAGCAGTTTTAGAAAACAGGTCTTCTGATCAACACCTTCAATCCTTTGATATTTCTGAAGCAAACACACTAGGAGCTTTACATTTCAAGCAGAGCCTTGGGCAACTATCATCCCCACCCCTGCACTGTCAGGATGATTACCAAACCACTTCTGAGTAGTAGATACCTTTCAAAGCTGAGCTGTGCATTTTAGGATTTTCCAATTATTATGGAGCAAATTATTCTGTTCAAAACTCAGGATGTTACTTGAATATCGCAATAGGTACAAATACTAACAAATATTCAACAATGTTGTTGATTTAGATGCAATTGATGAGTTTTATATTAGTGTGTACATTTTAATGATATCTATTGTGTTATTGTACAGCTGTTTGGTCTCTCTTCATGCGCTTTCCTTTACTTAATGACATACCTGTATTTTTTAGCTGGTTGAGTAGCAGGTTGGGAAGTATCAGTTGTGATTCCTGTGTCCAATCGCTAGATACTCAACTATGGCTAGTGGCTTCTAGCTTTCAACTGTAAATTAACAGTTCAGATCTTACCAGCTTTGGGCAGCAGTTTCAGAAGCAGCAGTGATATCATTGCAGCCCAATACGAGGGGTGAGCGACGAGGGAGGTCCCCCAGTATCTGCTGGTGGTAGCGGTGGCATTGAGAACAGCCAGCTGAGGTCTCCCAGAGAGCAAGCTAAGCTGAGAGCTCATCAAGGACTATTGAGCTTTTAACTTTAACAAAGTGTGGAGCTGGATGAACAAAGCAGGCCAAGCAGCATCTCAGGAGCACAAAAGCTGATGTTTCAGGCCTAGAACCTTCATCTGATGCAGGGTCTAGGCCAAAAACGTGACCTTTTGTGCTCCTGAGATGCTGCTTGGCCTGCTGTGTTCATCGAGTTCCACACTTTGTTATCTTGGATACTCCAGCATCTGCAGTTCCCATTATCTCTCAACTTTTTACTTTATTCCTTTATTTTTCCAGTATTTATTCAGAACATTATTTTAGTGAGGTCTCTTCTGGAGTACTGTGGCCAGTTCTGGTCGCCCAGTTATAGAAAGGATATTATCGAGCTGGAGAGGGTTCAGGAGAGAGTTACCAGGATGTTGTGGGGTACGGAAGGTCAAATTATAAGGAGAGGCGAGGTAGGCTGGGGCTTTCTTCACTGGTGTGTAGGAAGTTGTGTGGTGACCTTGTGGAAGTTTTTAAAACCATGAGAGATATAGATAGAGTTAATCGTAAGTGATATTCCCTAGGATGGGGGGGTTTCAAGACTTGGGGGCACATTTTTAAGGTGAGAGGAGAGAGATTTTAAAAAGACATGAGAGGGAAAATCTCTTACACGAAGAGTGGCCCATGTGTGGACGAACTTCCTGACGAAGTGGTAGAAGTGGGTACAAATACATTTAAAAGATGTTTGGATAAGACTATGAATAGGAAAGGTTAGGAGTGATATAGGCCAGATGCAGGCAAGTGGGGCTAGATTAGACATAACAATGTCTGGAGCTGGATGAACACAGCAGGGCAAGCAGCATCTTAGGAGTGCTCCTCTGATGCTGCTTGGCCTGCTGTGTTCATCCAGCTCCACACTTTGTTATCTCGGATTCTCCAGCATCTGCAGTTCCCTTTATCTCTGGGGCTAGATTAGGTTGGGATTATATTCAGCATGGACAGGTTGGACTGAAGGATCTGTTTCTGTGTTGTATGACTCTAAGGAGTTTAATGTTAACTATTACCTTATTTCTTTTTTTTTCAACTTATTCTATGAAAGTAAAGCTTAATGTTTTAATCTTTGTTTCTTTTACAACCTTGTACTTAGCTGTTTTGTACCTAAGAGTGTGCCATGTGAGGTGGCACTGTACACATTTTGCTATAGTCCTGTACTTCTGTAGTTGGATGCACATGACAATTTAAGCTAAATGTAAATCCTGTGATAATGGGAACTGCAGATGCTGGAGAATCCAATATACTAAAATGTGAGGCTGGATGAACACAGCAGGCCCAGCAGCATTCGGTCCAGGCCCGGAACGTCAGCTTTTGTGCTCCTGAGATGCTGCTGGGCCTGCTGTGTTCATCCAGCCTCACATTTTATTATCTTAAATGTAAATCCAACTCTTTTTTGTTTTATTTCTCCATATTACTGATTTTTTAAGGTAATTTTTTAAGGCAATGAAGATCTCTTCCTGGTTAGTGTAGGCGCAGTGATGGTTGCAAAATAAATGTTATTCCTCCAGCCCTCATCTCAGACACTCAAATAACAAGAATAAAGGACAAAAAAATCACTTGCATGTAAGTGACAGCTTACTGAACCAAAGAATGTGCTAAAACACTTCATATCTGATTTGATGTGTACTCACTGTCCTAAGGTAAAAAATTAACTTGACTTGGCTAAATATGCACAACCTCAAATGACTTGCTTTCCCTGCGGAAAGTATACCATAGAATTGTACAGCTCAGAATGACAGTATTTACCCAGGCTCTTTGAGATTGAAATAGCTCAATTTCCTTGCTTTTTCTCCATAGATCTTTATGATTTTCTCATCAGGTATTCTATTCAATCCCTTTTGGAGGTTACTTTTGAATATGCTTCCACTGTCCCTTTTCAAGCATGTGATTATTTCACCAGCCATCGTAAAGTTCATGTTTCCCTGGTCTAACAGTGCCCATTTTGCATGGTCCACAAGCTATGCATCCTCAGTTATTTTCTGTGAGCCGGAGACACACCCCAGGCTTCCCAGAAGTCAAGAGACCGCCACACCATCTGGTATGATCACAGCACTTGATTCAGCTTCACAATTTTCACATTTTATGATTTCAGAAGCAGTTTCCTAAGAAATATGAATGCCCAACTATGTAAGCCAGTTCTTATTGGTGGCTTATTGTCTCTATGCACTGGACCTGAGCCAAAGTTTCACAGAACTCCCTCAGCATAATCAGAAGAGCAGAGCTAAGACTTGTGGGCATAGAATTTAGATCATATGATCACACGTGACAGTATAATTTGTAATTAACCCTATTAAATGTTGGCAGTGTAAAACTGGAATTTCAATGGGCTGACTACATTATGTTCAACTTTTAGCAACTGAAACAATCTCAGAAAAATATTCAATGCATGACATTATAGCTGAAGTAATTTCTGTTCTACATTCAGCACTGTTGGTGTTTCAAAATAATTACTAATACAAAATTTGCAGAACAAATAAAATTACAAATCTTTAAATAAACAAATGGACAATGCAGAGAAATCGACAGACAGACAGATAAAAACACAAATGCCATGAAATTAAATAGATCCTGAAACTAGGTAAGGGTTTTGCAATATATTGTCAATTCTGCTCCTCATTTCTAAGTCAGGTAGCATGCAAACTTTACATCGCCTGCTGATTACATCGTAGCTATTTACTAAAAGTGTCACCGAGTGAGTCCACAGATCAGCAAGGAACCCAGGTATGCCCGAACACCACATAAAACAAGCCTGCTCTTTCTAACAGAGAGAAGCATTTGGACTGGAGCAGGCATTGAGATAGATTGCAGAAAACATTGTAAGCAAGAGGAGCACTGAATTAATAATGGGGGTAACTGAGCTGAGAGCATGCTCCGAGATTCTTTGATGTCACACTGAATACTTTGACGGTGGAGATAAGCAGGAGGAGAGAATTCCTCTCCTTCTCGTGCACTAGGGTGCCAACCAAAACCAACTCTGCAAAGAACCTGGAGCAGATAATCATACAGGTCAAAGCCAACAATGTTGCCCAAAGTATCTGGAAGCAACATCGCAAGATGTTCAATGAGCTCACATCAATTATCGTGGCCAGTGAATTCATTTTCAGATTATGCCAAGTGCTTTCGTGCACACAGTACTTGATAAACCACACCCTATCACTCAGCCGCCAATAATCACCTCACCCTCACACAGTTGGAACTTGTACAAGCCAAATTTGCACATCTCATATCTTGGGCACAATGCCAGTTTATTAACGATTGCAATCATATCATACAAATACAGTTCACTGCACTCACTGAGATATTACCCTCTCTCATTCAAGACAAGGCGACACACAACTGGCAGCAGCAAGAACCAGCTGGGGGACAGGTAATTGCATCCAAATATCCTCACACCCAAAGAAGATACGGTGCTCACCATTAATAGTATAGTTGTGACTGAGATCTGATCAGTGATATAACTGAGAAGACAGAAGTTAACAATATGCTCATACCTCATCCTGCTTCTCACATTCCATCTCTCCCTCAACCCACAGTTGTTTACAATGTACAAGCTCTATGTGTGCATTGTTGTGCCTCATGGTTTCCTCTCATCCCTAATCCATTTGTTCCCATAACATCTCTACCCTTAGGCAATTCTCCTTTCACGTACTAAGGCAGCAGTGGAAGTGATATAGATAGAAGAAATGAAGACAGTGATGAAAAAGAAAGACTGTTACTTCTTCTCAGGCCATCTCAGTAACTGAGATACAGCAGAGACTAGCTAAGAGATTTGGAGTGATGCTGGGCATATAGTTACAGGTGGGCACAATGGTACCATCTTGTCGCAAAGTATGGTTGCCAATGGGTTCTCTTACATAGGATTCAAAGAAGGGCAGCCTACAGAAGAAGGCTGGTACACACTTGACACATTGAAAGAAAGCCTTCAGTTAGGGGAGAATGGAAAGAAGCATTGAGGGTATCTTCACCAACTTTGATACTGGACTTTGGATGAATCTTGGTGCCAGCCCATCCTCTTCAGTGTGGGCTTGATGGCCAAATCCATCTGACTCTTGGTGAGCCCACACCTGTTGGAATTTCTGATGTTTAATGTCTCAGCTTCTATTACAGAACAAACAGAAGGTGCATTACAGCTAGGTGCAACCACCAAGCAAAATCATATAAGCATAGTCTAGGAAAATCATAAACAATTGTTACCAGAGTTCAAAGGGGCTTGCGGCATATTGTACTGTTATCAGCTAAGTCAAACCAGTTTAAATATATTCACAAGATAGTCTAGACCCTTACATTTTCTTACTTTAAATGTAATTGTAAGACATTGTGTTTCAAATACAACTCGACTTTAAGCAAAACACACTTATTTTCAAACTACAGCTAAAATATAGACAAAAACAAAGAATTAGCCTCACTAATTCTATCAAAATGCACAGCAAAATAACAGGTATATTAACTACTAGTGATTAACTGTTCCATTATGATGACATCCCATTAGCATATCCTTGGAAAAAGGCAAATTCAGTAAACTAGATTGTGTCCCAAGAAATTCCCTTGCCCAGGAGGGGAAAAAAAAAGACACAAAGAGAGATTGCTGAGAGTGAGAGAGTGAGTGAGAGAGAGAGAGAGAGAGAGAGAGAGAGAGAGAGAGAACGAAAGAGAGAGAGAAGCAGTGGAAGAGAGAAAGAGAGAGAGTGGAAGAGAGAGAGAGAGAGTGGTAGGGAGACAGAGCGAGAAAGAGTAGTGGGGGGGGGGAGAGATAGAGAGAGAGAGAGAGTGGGAGAGTCGTCGGGAGAGATGTGCTGCAGCTTGCAAACCCAGCTTGAAGACCCGAGCAATGGCTAATGAAAAATAAAACTAAAAACCGTGGTTCTGTGGGAGCTTGACCCCACTCAGTCAAGTTGCTTCAATTGTTTGAACTTAAAAACAAGAGTTGACTCACAAGCTGTTTCCTCAATGGGCTTTCAAAATTAAAGCCTCTCTTCAAACAACAACAGGACAAACTACACCTCTTGAGCCATAATATGGTCACAAAACTAATCCAGCAATTGTCTCTGAGCACATTGCAAAAGAAGGGTGAACAGCTATGCTGGGGCTGCGACAGTGCAATTATATTTACTGTTAACATTTATCCTTCAATTACTGTCAGCCAGCTCAGACTACTGTCACCTGTGTTGAGGTAGTATAGTGTGAAATTAAACAGCCAGAGTTACTCGAGGTTGTCCTGCAAGGTGCATTGTAGCCTCTTCCACTGAAAGTCACCAGCCTTCCACCAAACACACTGCATCCACTGGAATAACAATGCATAGGAGCATGAGGAAAGGCACAGGCTCCTACATGACAGATGATGAGGGACTGCAAAGGGGTGAGTCATTGATATTTGTCTGCATTATGGCATAGTTTGGTTATAAATTCGATTTGGAATGCTTGTTGTTGGACAGTTTTATTTTAGATTGTGGCCAACAGAATGACAGCAGCAGGGGTTGGAATCCTACAGCGGCCTGAACAATGTGGGTGACAGTGAAAAATCTGGGAGATTTGCATGTGGAGCCGAACAGGGCTATCTTGGCATGGGGAGCACTTAGCTGCACTTTCCCATCGAATTCTGATGTTAGGTGGAGATTCTGGCAATGTGGTTGTGAGTTACCTATCAACAGGGATTGCTGCTTGTTAACAGCCTCATTCACACTGAATCTCACCCCATTCACGAGCAGCTTTCTTTCCTACAGGTAGTGATGCAGTGGCAGTGCCTCGATCCCTGTGCCTGGAAGCCTGGGGTCAAGTCCCACATGCTCCAGAGATGTGTAATAACATCTCTGGACAGGTTAATTAAGAAAGGAGGTTAACATCCTACCATCTGCCACAGGAAAGCTAGTTGTTGACAATTGCCGATATGGAGCCTGAGCAGATACCTGGCGATTCCAGATCACTCCAGCTCACATCTCTGGGCTGCAATCTTTGCCACCATCTCAAGTTGTTACAGACACTGGTATCTGATACCTGCCAGCCTCTCAGAACCCTTGTGTCACCTCTGATCCACTCATGAAACATTCCGCACTTTGGAGCTCAGAGGCAACCTGTTCACAACTGGTCCAGCTGCATCTCAGTGCTGTTTGCTCATTGTCTTAGTGCTAGTTACTTTCAGAATTATAGCAATCCAGCCTTGCCTAGCCCTTTTGCATTTTGCCTCCTCAGTCAGAACAACCACCGTTTAGTACACACAGAAAACCAGGAGGATTATCATGATTACCAGCAGTCCTCAGTCCAACAAAAGTGAAATCGCCTTCAGTCAGGGGGCATTGGCTTGGTAGGGTAAGGGCAGCCCCCAATATCGGCCTGGGGCTTGGACCTGGTCAGTCAGCCACTTCGGTCAGTCAGGGTTGACATCCTCTCCTTATAAGAGGTCAGGAGCGGAATATCAGGAGCCTAACACCTGTCTTGGCTGATCCTACCCTAATGAGGGTTATATCCCTCATGGAATGACAAAAGCAGAGGGAATGAATGAGAGGAAAGTGGATGACACAAGTGTCCGTGCTGGGGCAGGTGGGAAAAAATGTGATAAGTTGCCTCAAACAAGTGAGTAGGCAGCACAGAGTGCACACAGGGTCAGTGCTGGCAGGTGTTGGAGTTAGAGTGAAGGCAGGTGTTGTATATAATAGTGAAAGTAGTGTGAGAATTTGTGGAAGGTGTATATGAAAGTAGAGATAGACAGAGTCTAAGCTACAGAGGGAGAGGATGGTTCCTTTCACCCTGGCAGAGTGAAGAAAGTCATTGACATTTTTACTACCCAGCTGGGGATTCCTCCAGACAGCTGAGGCCATATTAACCTTGGTAACAATGGCAGACCAGGCTGGCGCAGTCTGGGGGCCACGGCTCACATTGCTGATCTTGGGGAAGAGAATCATATTCTGTGTCATCAACCACCAGGAGATGCAGGTCCCTGTCCACAAAACAAGACACCAATTTTCCATTCCCTGCCATGTCTGAAGCAAATGTCATCAATGTGGAGGGCAGCTCAAGACTTATAATACCATAGAACAACATTTTATGGATGGTGATAGTAACACGGATGATGCTCTGTTCTGAGCTACCCCAGCAGTGGCAAGCTGGTACAATGAGTGGTACATAGAACATAGAACATAGAACATTACAGCATAGTACAGGCCCTTCGGCCCTTGATGTTGTGCCGACCCGTCATACCGATCTCAAGCTTATCTAACCTACACTATTCCATGTACGTCCATATGCTTGTCCAATGACGACTTAAATGTACCTAAAGTTGGCGAATCTACTACCGTTGCAGGCAAAGCGTTCCATTCCCTTACTACTCTCTGAGTAAAGAAACTACCTCTGACATCTAACCTATATCTTTCACCCCTCAATTTAAAGCTATAAATTGGTAGAATTGGGCTAGCTTTGGACATTACCATGGGATGATACTATGGGACAGGGTAGATGGTTAATGAAGTGAGTTTAAGACAATGTAGTGAGAGATCACACTGGACCTTGGGGGAGTGAAACTCTCCAAGAAATGAGATGAAATTTGCATTTGCCTGAAATATGGCAAGATGCAGCCCAGAGAGATGGGATGATATGGGACAGGTGGTGAATGAGGAATGGGGGTAAAGCTCATGGGAACCACATGCAAGTAAGTCAGTCACTAAGACACACACAGAATGGGGCTATATTCATTTCCTGTTCCTTTCCAACTCTTCTCACTCAGCTGGTTATCATGATGCTGTGCCTTCACAACAGGGATGTTGTTCAGCATGTCACAGGCTATGTCAAACCTTGGCACAGGCTCTGCTGAGTGCAGCAGACACAGAGTCAATGGAAAACATTATTAAGCATGCCCAAGGTCTATTAAATCAAATTCAAGTAATTGCACGTTCCTCATTGCATGCATGCCATTCACATATGTGCTGATCACCACTGGAACCACAGCCATATGGTCAGTGGGTTGTCCTTGTAACCCAATAGCCATCCTCTCTGGCATATTGCTGTAGTTCAAAAACAGATGTACCAGCAGATTGCTGCAGAACAAAACCATCTGCACATGGTCGCATACCAGCTCCAGCAGTGTTATTTCTGCAGAGCCTTACAGTCAAGTGAAATTGTTGAAATTCTGACAAAGTCCTTCAGCACACCATATCTTTGGACCTCAACAACTTTGTACGGCTCGGGAAATCGTCAGGCTCTTACACAATCGCAGTGAGGTCGCGGAAATCAATCAATCAGCAACTGACACTTTAAGTAACACTAGTTGATGGCATTCCTGCTGCTGATTGATATCCATCCTGTTAAAAGAGGCTGTTAACTGAAGCACTGTGATCCAAAGTGGCAGTACTTGTATCAAATGACTGTTACATGCTGATTGATGGCATGATTTGCCTATATTGCAAACTGCAGGAGATGATCCTTATGTGTTGCCAATGTCCTCACCAGAATGGCATCCAGCACATCCAGCATTGACACTGCAGACTATGTTTTACTAGCAAAATGACACTCCACAAACTTGAAAAAACCAAGAAATATGAGCTGAATGTCACTGCCAAATCCTATTGTTACCTTGATTTATTTTAATCCTTTGAAACATGTTGGAAAATGATATTCAGATATTATATCGTTTTCAGAATTTAGAGCCTCAGGCAATGTCCAAACAGGTGATAGCAAATTATTGCTTCTTATTGCACCCTCCCAATGATCAATATCTTATCTTCACATCATCTCTAACTTTATGTCAGTTCAGAGACCAATTATAAACTTAAATCAAAAACCCAAATTCAAAAGTATGAGACATTTCAGAAGTTCTCAATAAGTTGAATAAACTTCCATGAGCTGAAAAAACACTATGTTGGTTAAATTGTCGGAAAGGACCTTGACAACGTCTATTAAAGGGATTGAAGGTTATAAAGGCAAGTAAAGATATAACTGATCAAATACACCACAAACTCTAGATTCTGGTCCTATGGGACCTATGGCAATATCATCAGTAGAATACAAATTAAGCCAAATTGAATCATGTATAAAATTATGTAAAAGTCTTATCCTAGAGTTTTGTTTAATTAAGTTTTGGAGGTCAGTGGAAAATTTTGAACAGACTTCACTTTTCAGATGATTTACTTATGTTTATGCAAATATGAAATTTTGGCTATAAGATTCTGACACTAGTAGTTAGACATAGGAGACTGGAAATTGCCACATTGATGGACCAAGGTGCATTTTCTTTGTTTATATTATTTTATGTTCTAAGGTGAGTTACGCTGTCGTCAAATATATTCAATTCTTCCTATTTGATATTGGTGTTGAGGCAATTATGAACAGCAGTCTGCTTCTCAAGTAAATTTAACCTTGTTGTACTACCTGTTTTGCACCTTTATCAAAAGTCCATGTTGATTTTGTCTTTTAAGAAAATAAAGGTAATAAATTTATTTTTATCACATGTATGCTTAACATATTCGTATCAAATTCATCTCTCTCTATAAATTCAATGGGGACCTTTGTCTATTTACTTTATTAAGAATTATTTGAGATTCATGCAGTAATTCTCAGATAATACCTTTTTCCACTGTAAACTTCAGTCTTCTAATTTATATTTAAGTCAATAATTGTTGGTAATTGTTTTGAACTCAGAAATTTCATAATTGAAGGGAATTGCTTTTTGATACTGAAATGCCAGTCCTAGTATCAGAGTGCTCAGTACTTGGGTAATGTATAATCTCATTATAAAGTCCATGTATTTAAATACATTATTGGCACATTTTCCATTATAAAATCAGTTCCCATTTTTAATGTCAAACTTTCAAAGTGTACTGCAAAAGTTGTTTCATGAGCTAGAAATCAGATATTCATATACATATATTCATTGGATGTGGGTGTCATAGGCTCAGCCAAAACTTATTGGCAATCTCTAACTGACCTTGAGAAGGAATTCTTTTTATTTCTCATTTAAGGGACACAGATATCATTAGTTAGCCAACAGCCCTTTTCCATTCTCAATTGCCCCTTGACTAGAATAGATTCCTAGAGCCATTTTAGATGGTTGTTAAGATGCAGATTTCTGTGGGTCTGGAGCTAAATTTAGGCCAGGTAAGGTAAGAATGGCAGATTTCCTTCCCTAAAAGGTATTAATGAACCAACTGACTTTTTTTTTACAATAATTACCATATAGGCTGATTATTGATTCCAGACTTTTGTTAGGTTCAAATTTCAGCATCTGCTATGATGGGATTGGAACCCAGATTCCCCAGAGCATCTGGATTATTAGCCCAGTGACATTGCTGCTATGCCACTGTCTCCCCAAGAAGCTACCTTTTCAAACTGCTGCAGATCGTGGGCACTCACATGACTGCTAGAAAGGGAGTTCTAGGATTATGACATGGAGATGATGAAGAATAATGTAGTTCCAAATTAGGGCAAAAGAGTGGTGTGAAGGCAACTTTTTAGGTAGTGGTTTTTCATGTTCCCTCAAAGCTGCTGGTGTTCCCAAGCATCTGCTGTTCTTGTCCTTCTAGGTGGTAGAGCTTATAGGTTTGAATGGTGCTTTCAAAGCTCTGGAGCTTCTTGTAAATGGTGCATTCTGCAGAGCAGTAGCTCCAGTGCATCTGTACTGAGGAGAATAAATATTAAGGTGATGGATGATGTGCCAATTAGGCAATCTACTGTGCTGTGATTGATGTTGAATTTCTTCAGCATTGTCGGGATCATGCACAGCCAGCCAATGGGAGAGTGTTCGAACACACTGTTCATTTGTGCATTGCACATGGTGTACTGGCTTTGCACAATATAGAGGTGAGATAGAATTCCTAGCCACTGACCTGGTCCTGCATGCCGATAACAATAACATGGACTTCTCTCTGTTTTCCATCTGTCCCTTGAGTGTCACATCACCTTCCCTCCTTGTGCCATATTTCATGAGTATGAATTGTTTATTTCATTATATCAACACTTCACAAAGGATGGTTGTTTTAATGTCAAAGATTTAATGGGCCTTTCTGAGGCATGGCAGTCATAGACAGATTGCCACTTGGCTCCTATGTTTTTACATTGAGACAGAACTCTGCATTTCATCCCATATTGATTTTCAATAAACCCACATCAGTTTCTGATGTTCCTTTGTTATATCCTAAAAACCACCCAATTCTCTGATTTTCTGTTATTTCTGGCAGCTTTGTAAGCCATCTTTTAAAAAAAAGTCTTATAACATCCTTTGTCAGTCACATTTGGCTGGTCTTTCTTGACCTTTTGCAAATTGAAGTGTTTGTTCTGTGTTTAAATTTCTAGGAGCACGGAGGGCCATTTTCACGACTCCTGTGAAAGGAGGGTAATTATGGGAGGTGTGTTCAGGGTGACAGGTGGGTGGTATGTCATGTGGGTAGAGGTGCCAGAGGACAAGGTGGGCAGGGTGCCAAGCATGTAATGGAATGTTTAGGCTGGGTTGGAGACGGCTGAGGTTATTGGATTAGTTGGGTAGAGAAGATGTGCAAGGTGTAACATAGCAGAAAGGTTTCTGAGTCTCACAGGCGTGGGAGTGTTAAGTTGGAAGGAGATTTATGGGGGCAAATGTATCACTTGTGGGGAGAGGGGAAGTTTCAAGCTTGAGGGAGTATAAGGCTGCAGGGGGAGATGCAGTTGAGGAGTGAATGGTGAGCAGGAGGGGTCGCTTAGATAACTATCCGAGTGTCAGTACACATTTTTAGCCTTCTAGCTTTTTCTGGGTAAAGACAAACTGATCTCTTTGAAGACTCCAATTTAAATGGAGAACTCCAGGCTCAGGAGAATTGTCTATTGGAATTATAGCTTTCCTGAATAATTCCCTCCGAATCTGCTACATCAGAAAATTTGCAGGATCCTGATGTACAACTCCCATTTATGCTGCAGGAGTGACTATGTAGCATTCCAAGCTCCTGGCTATTAAAACCATCTCATATGGCAATATACATTTCAATTTACAGCAATCACTCTCTTCCATAATGTTTAATGTTCCTGCGAACAGTGGCATGTGGTTGTTTCAATGCACATAATCAACAAGCTGGGAAACTTTAATGCATATTTAGCACATACGAAGAAGAGCAAAAAAGAAGAAAAGTAATAATAACACTACATTTTCTTCTCACCCCAAGATGTTTCAAAGTATTTTAGCATTTAATAACATTGTTTTCGAGGTGTACATCATTTGCTGTCATTGCTGCTGATAGCTGTCCCTTTATTTGAGCCTGACATTTTTCTGTGTTGCAAGTTCATATTGTGGATCTTTATGAAGCCGATTCTCAACCTTCAGATCTTTAGGTTCATGGGAAGGGTATCCTAAGATCACAGGATTTCTTTTCCTTCCTTGCCATTGCTCTCTCTTATCATTAAGACACTTGAACTCTGTGCACGATACAGTTTGATGTACAAGTTATCACTGTTTTGAATGATTGGTAGCAAACTCCTCCCAGCCAATTAGCACTGCATCAGTTTCCTCTCGATCTTCAGTGATCATGTGCATTGAAACAACCATATACCACTGTGCACAGGCACATGAAACATTATGGAAGAGAGTTACCCCAGTGACTGTTGTAAATTGAAATATATACTACCATATCAGATGGCTTTAACAGCCAGAAGCTTCAAATGATGGAAATTGACCTTAACAGCACTATCAAGCAGCACCTGCTGAGCAATAGCCTGCTCAGTGATGCTTAGATTGCACCTCCAGCAGGGTTACTCAGCTTCTGACATCATTACAGCCTGACTCCATGGAGCCAAATTCCAGAGGTGAGGTGAGAGCGACTGCCCTTGACATCAAGACTGTGTTTGACCGTGTGTTGCATCTGGGAACACTTTAAAAACTGGAATCAATGCAAATCAGGGGAAAGGCTCTCGCTCCTAGTTGACGTCATATGTAGCACAAAGGAAGGTGGCCATGGCTGTTGGAGGTCAGTCAGCTCAGTTCCAGAACATCTCTGCAGGAAGTCCTCAGGATAACGTCCCAGACCCAACCATCTTAATTGTTTCAACATTGACTTTCCCTGCACCATAAGGTCAGAAGTTGGAATATTCACCAATGATTGCACAATGTTCAGCACCATTCACAACTCCTCCGATACTGAAACAGTCCTCATTCAAATGCAACAAGATCTGGACAATATGCAGGCCTAGGGTGAAAGTGGTAAATGACATTTACATCAGACAAATGCCAGACAATGACTATCTCTAGCACACAAGAATCTAACTATCACCCCTCGAAATTCAAAGGCATTGTCATTGCTGAATCCCAATTATCAACATCTAGGGATTACTGTTGGCTAGAAACTGAACTGGACTAGGCATATAAATGCTGTGGCTACAAACATAGCTCTGAGGATTGGAATCCAGTACTGAAAAACTCGTGTCCTGATTTGCCGAAGTGTGTCCACCATCACCAAGGCTCAACTCAGCAGTATTATTGAAAATTCCCCAATGGACTTGATGAGTGCTGCTCCAACAACATTTAAGAAGCTTGACAGCATCCAGGACAATGCAATTCATTTCATAGGACCACATTCACAGACATTCACTTCTTCCACTACTGATACTCCGTGGCAGAAATGTGAACCATATATAATGGCACTATAAAAATTCATCAGGGCTTCCAGATGGCACCTTCCAAGCCTATGGCCATGGCCATATAGAAGAACAAGGGCAGCAGATACTTTGGAACACCACTACCTATATATTTCGCTATATGTTATATACCATGCTAACCTGGAAATGTATCACAATTGCTTTAATGTGACTAGGACAAGACTCCTTCCCTAAGAGTATTGTGGGTTCCCTATATCAAGTGGACTGCAGCCTTCAAGAGGGCAGCTCACCATCATTTTCTGAAGAGCAACTGAGGATAGGCAGTAAATGCCAGCCCAGCCAGCAATTCTCACTTGCCTTGAATGAAGAGAAAGAAGTTTAGCTGAAGGAGTGGCTATCTCATTTAAACACACAGAATTCTAACAGGGCTCAACAATGTTTTTATATGAGGGATGTTTCCAATGGCTGGTGTGTCTGGAAACACAGACGGCGACCTCAGGACTGAGATGAGGAGAAATTTCTTCATTGCACAGGTAATAAATCTACACTGTTCCATCCCAGAGAACACTTATGATCTCATTTGAATGGTTGAGCAGGGTCAATGGGCTAAATTGCCTTCTTCTGTTCTTACTTCCCTTTTTACTATGAAAAAGCTCTGTTCTGTTTCCTCTACCCTTCAAATAAAGGTGGGACATGTGTTTGGGGATGGGACTTGACAGGTCCAGACTCTGGCACCATTTCTGATGACAGCATGGAGGCATGGAGCCTTTTCAACACTTCAGAAATTCTAGCTCAAGTCAACCTACCCAAATCAAACATAGGAAATATGAACAGGACTCAGATCTTCACCCTTCAAGACTGCTCTGTCTGTCAACATTATCATGGCTCATAATCTGATTTAGTACCCTGTTCCTGCGTTTACCCTAGCCTTTTGACTGTTTTAGCCCTAAGACCTACATTTAACTCCTTCCTGAAAACATTGGCCTCGATAATAAAATGTGAGGCTGGATGAGCAAGCAGCATCTCAGGAGCACAAAAGCTGACGTTTCGGGCCTAGACCCTTCATCAGAGAGGGGGATGGGGAGAGGGTTCTGGAATAAATAGGGAGAGAGGGGGAGGCAGACCGAAGATGGAGAGAAAAGAAGATAGGTGGAGAGGAGAGTATAGGTGAGGAGGTAGGGAGGGGATAGGTCAGTCCAGGGAAGACGGACAGGTCAAGGAGGTGGGATGAGGTTAGTAGGTAGGAGATGGGGGTGCAGCTTGGGGTGGGAGGAAGGGATGGGTGAGAGGAAGAACAGGTTAGGGAGGCAGAGACAGGTTGGACTGGTTTTGGGATGCAGTGGGTGGAAGGGAAGAGCTGGGCTGGTTGTGTGGTGCAGTGGGGGGAGGGGACGAACTGGGCTGGTTTAGGGATGCGGTGAGGGAAGGGGAGATTTTGAAACTGGTGAAGTCCACATTGATACCATTGGGCTGCAGGGTTCCCAAGCGGAATATGAGTTGCTGTTCCTGCAACCTTCGGGTGGCATCATTGTGGCAGTGCAGGAGGCCCATGATGGACATGTCATCTAAAGAATGGGAGGGGAGTGGAAATGGTTTGCGACTGGGAGGTGCAGTTGTTTGTTGCGAACTGAGCGGAGGTGTTCTGCAAAGCGGTCCCCAAGCCTCCGCTTGGTTTCCCCATTGTAGAGGAAGCCACACCGGGTACAGTGGATGCAGTATACCACATTGGCAGATGTGCAGGTGAACCTCTGCTTAATGTTGAATGTCATCTTGGGGCCTGGGATAGGGGTGAGGGAGGAGGTGTGGGGGCAACCTGTGGTTGGAGGGGAAGGTGCCGGGTGTGGTGGGGTTGGAGGGGAGTGTGGAGCGAACAAGGGAGTCACGGAGAGAGTGGTCTCTCCGGAAAGCAGACAGGGGTGGGGATGGAAAAATGTCTTGGGTGGTGGGGCCCCCTTCCCCCACCGCATCCCTAAACCAGCCCAGTTCATCCCCTCCCCCCACTGCACCACACAACCAGCCCAGCTCTTCCCCTCCACCCACTGCATCCCAAAACCAGTCCAACCTGTCTCTGCCTCCCTAACCTGTTCTTCCTCTCACCCATCCCTTCCTCCCAGCCCAAGCCGCACCCCCATCTACCTACTAACCTCATCCCACCTCCTTGACCTGTCTGTCTTCCCTGGACTGACCTATCCCCTCCCTACCTCCCCACCTATACTCTCCTCTCCACCTATCTTCTTTTCTCTCCATCTTCGGTCTGCCTCCCCCTCTCTCCCTATTTATTCCAGAACCCTCACCCCATCCTCTTCTCTGATGAAGGGTCTAGGCCCGAAACGTCAGCTTTTGTGCTCCTGAGATGCTGCTTGGCCGGCTGTGTTCATCCAGCCTCCCATTTTTTTCTCTTGGATTCTCCAGCATCTGCAGTTCCATTATCTCTGATAATGTTTTGGCCTCAACCACTTTCTGTGGCTGAAAATTCCACTGGCTCACCACTCTCTATGTGATGAAATTTCCCTTCATCTCAACATCAAATAGCCCACCCACATCCTTAGACCGTGACCCAGTGCTATACTTCCTGATCATTGAAGACATTCTTACTGCTTTTTACCTTGTGTAGCCCTGTTGGGATTTTATAGGTTTCTATGAGATTCACCCCTCATTCTTCTAAACATTCTTCTAACTGATCCAATCAGTCTTCATATATCTGTCCTGACATCAGTCTGGTAAACTTTTGATACACTGCCACAATAACCAGACCATCCTTCCTCAGACAAGAAGATTAAAACTGAATGCAATGTTCCAACTATACAATTGCAACAAGACATCTCCACTCCTGTACTCAAATCCTCTCTCTATTGTTTGCATTCTTCCCCACCTGCTGCACTTGCATGCTTACTTTCAGTGTCTGATCTACAAGGACAGTGATGTCTTGTTGCACCTCCCCCTTTCCAAATCTATCATCGATCAGATGTTATCTGCCTTCTTATTTTTGCTAGCAAAGTGTATGACCTTACATTTATCCACATTGTACTGCATTTGACATGCATTTGCTCACTCACTCAAACTTGTCTAAGTGATACCTAAACATCTCTGATCCTTTTTACAGCTCATCCTCCCACTCAGCTTTGTATTATCTGCATATTTGGACATATATGATTTAGTTCCCTTATCTAAATCATTGATATGTACTGTGAATATCTGGGGTCCAAGCACTGATCACAGAATTATAAATAAACAATGTAGAGTGCGTGAGGG
This sequence comes from Stegostoma tigrinum, assembly GCF_030684315.1. Classification (NCBI taxonomy): domain Eukaryota; kingdom Metazoa; phylum Chordata; class Chondrichthyes; order Orectolobiformes; family Stegostomatidae; genus Stegostoma; species Stegostoma tigrinum. The sequence goes on along the minus strand of NC_081359.1, from coordinate 5,930,809 downwards.
GTGAACGCGCACCAACAGGGTGTCGAGGGTACTCCCACTCCTGCCTCTGGCCACCGAGCAGATCGGCATGTCTCTCCCTCCATCAGCAATGAGGAGGACAGGACCTCCGTCACTGCCCCTTCCCCCACAACAGGGGGTCTTCTCTGAAAACCTGCCCCCACCTTCGCCATTGCCCCCATCACTGACCCTTCTCACCATTACCCCCATCCCAAGTCACTATCTCCGTTACTGGTTGCTGAGAAGATCCAGTCACTGTCCTTGACACCCCTCCCCATTTGAGAAGATCTCCTCCCCCCCCAACACCTTGATCACTCTCCCAATCATTGAGGAGACCAACTACACCTCCCATCATTGTCCCCCTCAACTTCTCCCCCACCCCGCATTGTAACTGAGGAGACCCCCTTCACTGACCTCTTCACCTCCCCCTACTTTCATTGATCCTTTCCCCCCATCCCTAAGGAGACCCCCTCCCACTCTGTCTGGGTCACTGTCTCCTTCACTGAATGGTGGATACCCAGAACTCCCTCCCCCATCACTGTCCATTGTCCCTGTGTGCACTACCTCCACTCCAATCATTGCCCATGTGCTTCATTTCTGAGGAGATTGGGACCCTCAAACCCCTGCTGTCTAACCTCCATCATGGAGGAGAGTTCCCGCCTCAAACTCTCAATCACTTACTCACAACACTGAGGAGACTGTGCCTGGCATGTTACTCTCCCCTCCTGTGGTCATTCTTTCTCTCCCCTCCCCTTCTGTCACCGTATATCCCTGCACTGCTGTCTCTGTCTATTCCCTATAAGTGTAATCAGTCTACATCCCCCCCATCACCAGTGTCTTTCTATACCCCTACCCCATCACTACTGTCACTCTATATTCCCTGTCAGCACAGCTACTATCCCCCTCCATTGACTGTTGTCACACTATTCTCCTATCCCCATCACCATTGTCATTCTGTCTCTCCCCATCACTCTCACCCCATCACATACTGTTATCCACCTTGTCTCCTTAGATCCGCCAACTCCTCACCTGCCAGTCCCCCTCTCCCAGTCATGTATCACTCTCTCCTCCTTTCCCAGTGCTGCAGTCCAGAATGGGGTAAACGGGTGCTCTACAAAACCGTGGTGAGACCACACTTGGAATATTGTGCCCAGTTCTGGTCGCCGTATTATAGGAAAGATGTGGAGGCTTTGGAGAGGGTGCAAAGGAGGTTTACCAGGATGCTGCCTGGGCTGGAGGGCTTGTCTTACGAGGGGAGGTTGACTGAGTTCGGACTTTTCTCTCTGGAGAGAAGGAGGAAGAGAAGTGACCTGATCGAGTTGTACAAGGTACTGAGAGGCATGGATAGAGTCAATAGCCAGAGACTTTTCCCCAGGGCAGGATTGACTGCCATGAGGGGTCATAGTTTTAAGGCGTTAGGAGGAAGGTATAGAGGAGACATCAGAGGGAGGTTCTTCACCCAGAGAGCTGTAAGCGCATGGAATAGTTTGCCAGTGATAGTCGTGGAAGCGGAGTCATTAGTGACATTTAAGTGACTGCTGGACATGCACATGGACAGCAGTGAATTGAGGGGAATGTAGGTTAGGTTATTTTATTTTTGGATTAGGGTTATTCCACAGCACAACATTGTGGGCCGAAGGGCCTGTACTGTGCTGTGCTTTTCTATGTTCTATGTTCTACCACGATAATACCAACTTCTTTCACCTTCACTGAACACCACAGAACCAGATGCGGTAAAGTCAGGAATGTTTCAGTCAATTTTTGGAACTGGCTCCTGAGGAGTATGGTGAAAGTAGTTAGTATTGATTTTAATCACATGCAAAAGAAATAGATGAGTACAGATACAGTATAGTATGCTTGCAAAGACAAAGATGACTTTGAACCCACAGTTCACAAAGCTCTCCACCACTGGGGTTTTCCTCATGTCATTTCCATGTCTGGTGTAGACTAATGTGCAATGATTTATTGCTATCATTAATCACTAACTGCATTATGATTGTATCATGAGACGAACAGAGCGCCAGAGGTGAACCAGGTGGATTTTCTTCATCATCCAGTTCAGACATTCTTATGTTAACTCTTCCTCTTTCAACAGTACAACCTTTGATAGACAAAGGAGGCTTAGCTAGGATCAACGCCTCATTTATTTCTTCAGATTCTATCAACCAAAGAACTTGTGCTGCAGTGTCACTGTTTAGTTACACTTTATCAACGCTGGTCAGATTGAACACATGCTGGGTTTAGATTGGTCTGTGCTTGACATTGAACTTACCTGCTGTGAGTGCAGAAATACAGGCATTATCAAGGATTTAGAAAATAAAATCGGGGAAGGCAGAAATTTCTGAAAGCACTGAAGTGAGTTCTGAACAGTTTGTTAACTTCCTGGGGTCAGGGTAAAAATAGAAACAATTTGAAATCAGGATTAATGTTGGAAACAATGATATAAGTGATGTATGGATTGAGGTTCAGTCAACTGAACTGACTCCTGAGTTTCTCCCCACAGACACTGCCAGACTTGTTGAGTTTCCCCAATAATCTATCACTCTCAATATTCAAAATAAATAATGATTGAGCCTCAATAGACCTATGTAGCAAATAATTTCACAAATTCATTATCCTTACATTCAAGAAATTCCTCCTCATCTCTGTTTTAAATATGCAACCCCTCCTTCTGAGATAATGTCTTCTGTTCCTCATCACCACCCAAAATGGAAACAACTATTCTACACCTGAGATAAAAGTAACTCTGTGCTTTTCCACCCAAACATGCTGCCTCCAATTCCCACATTTGGTTTCCCCAAAACAGCCCTTGATTGACCCTAGTCACACTTGACTGGATAAAGAACTCTCCCTGTACTTCCAGAATAGGCCATTCAGTTGAAACACATCCAGCATTCTTGCTGCATTAGCTGCTGACACATGCTGCAGGTGTAATATTGACATTACACAATGCTACCCAACAGCATGACCACCGTCTTGACTGATCATTGCTGGCAACCGTGATGAGCTGCCTGGCTTTCTACCTGCTCTAAAAGGCAAGGCAAGATACAACTGCTTTGAGCACCCCAAGTCATCACAAAGCAAGTGAGCTATCAGCAAGTTAGCTCTGAGCTGTGAGATGTTCTATGGCCCCTGCACTTAATGTTAACCAGCAGGACCATTGCAATGTAAGGTGTCAGTGAGTTCTAAAGCACAGTAAGAACTGTATTGTAAGTTAGTCTGAAACACATACCATGATGATGTTGTGAGGCCGATGCTTTGTCAATGTTCAGCTACATGGTCAGAAAGTGCAGACAGCTGCAGCCCGCGAAGCATGCAATGAGGTGTTGAGAAATACTTACCCACTGCACAACACAACCAGCCCAGCTCTTCCCCTCCACCCACTGCATCCCAAAACACCCACTGCACCACACAACCAGCCCAGCTCTTCCCCTCCACCCACTGCATCCCAAACCAAACCCACTGCATCACACAACCAGCCCAGCTCTTCCCCTCCACCCATTGCATCCCAAAACCAGTCCAGCCTGTCTCTGCCTCCCTAACCTGTTCTTCCTCTCACCCATCCCTTCCTCCCACCCCAAGCCGCACCTCCATCTCCTACCTACTAACCTCATCCCACCTCCTTGACCTGTCCGTCTTCCCTGGACTGACCTATCCCCTCCCCACTTCCCCACCTATACTCTCCTCTCCACCTATCTTCCTTTCTCTCCATCTTTGGTCCGCCTCCCCCTCTCTCCCTATTTATTCCAGAACCCTCACCCCATCCCCCTCTCTGATGAAGGGTCTAGGCCCGAAACGTCAGCTTTTGTGCTCCTGAGATGCTGCTTGGCCGGCTGTGTTCATCCAGCCTCACATTTTGTTATCAAGATGGATGGTTAGGCAAAGGTGCTGGTGGTCTGCAGCTGCTTGGTAATCGCTTTGGCTTTTAAGGTGCAAATTAATTCCATCTACTTTCTCACCAATACCTGGGAAAATAGCAACATGCGTATAATGAGGTGCAATCAGCTAGGAGTGACACATCAATGTGTGCTGCTGCTCTCTGGCAAGATTCTCTATTATTTCTTAACATTGAAAATCTCAGTTTTTTTTCTCTCCAGTTGCTTTTTCCCAACTTCCTTGCTATTGCCCACAAAATTCTGAGGCTGGGAAATTTCTACCCTATGTTTTAGATATCATTGTAAATCTGAAGTCAGGTCTGAACAGAAGAAGCAACACGAAATTACATGGTGATGGGAAGTAGGCAAGGGTGTGGAATTACATGGACAACTTATCCAAAGAGCTGTAATGGGCAGAATACTCCAAGGGCCTACTCCTGAGCCTTATCATTAGAATTCAGTGGGTGACAATGTCACTGAGTTATCTCACAATCTCCACATTGTGTGGAACAGCACTAACATTGACAAATCAAGTCAGACTTGAGTTTTATTTCTTACTTGCATTTAGTTATCCTATTTGAATCATGAAAATGGTTAGCACCGCTGCCTCACAGCACCAGGGACCCAGGTTTGATTCCAACCTCAGGCAACTGCCTGTGTGGAGTTTGCACCTTCGCCCCGTGTCTGCGTGGGTTTCCTCCCACAGTCCAAAACTTAGGTGGATTGGCCATGCTAAATTACCCGCAGTGTTCAGAGATGGGGAATGGGTCTGCATGGGATGCTCTGAGGGTCGGTGAGGACTTGTTGGGCCGAAGGGCCTGTTTCCACACTGCAATGATTCTATGAACTCTATGAACCAGGTCCTTATTAAACTAAGCCCCGTTTTACAATAATCAGCTTTAGACAAAAACAAAATTGATTAAAATACAAGGAAAATTAATATACAATCAGATTTAAAAGATTAATAATTAAAACATATAATGAAAGTTTGCGAGGAAAGTTTTATTGCCAGTTGCAGAATGACTGAGCATTACCTTGTGACTAAACAATTGGAGAAAATGACTAGTTTACACTCACATTGTGTGTTCTGCTCAATTTGAAATTGTTGTTTTCATGAGATCATTCAAAAGATCTTTAAAGGAACTAAGCTCTCCACTTCTTCATATGGTGAGGCACGAAACTAGCTGCATGCATTTCAGTAATGATCGCCATAATTCAACCTATTTCTACTAAGAGAACTCAAAGGAAATATTTCCAAGTATAATTAACAGGAACAGTCAGTGCACTGAGATTAAGGTGCAATATTTAGAAAGGATCTGGTGCCATAAGGGCATATGTGGCTTCTATCTTTCTGCAAGTGTTGCTTACAGTGGGATAATGACTGTAACATACTTTGAATCAGTCATTTGGGATGAATTTCAAGTAAATGCTGCAAAGTTATGTTACAAGTTTTTGCTTAAAATCTGGGCATGTTTCATAGATCAATCCTCCCTTCATAACTTTGTGCCTCCCTTTTCCTGAAATCTCTCCCTGCTCTATAAACCTCAAATTCCTTAAATTATCAATTTTTCTGGCTCTGGCTTCTGATACACTGCATTCTGCCCCATGTATTCCAACGTTCACTGAGACTTCATGCACTAGAATCCTTTCCCAAAGTGGTCTGTGTCTTCAACTTCTTCCCACATGGATGATGAGTTATGTCTTTTCCTCTTCGGTCAAGTATTCTTCATATTCTGGCTGACGTCCTTTACCTGGTATACATTGTGAAACTTAGTGCATAATCCACTTCAGCCTCAACTTTAAGCCTTCAACATTATAATGTTAGGTTTTCATTTCATTCAATTCACTGTGCATAGCATCCAGAAATGGTTGAATGTACTGGATATGGCAGACACTCTGCATTTGCCAACCTCCCAGTTATGTTATTGATGACTTGGGCTCCATAACTTTCTGTACCTCTAACCAAGTTGTTCCAGAATTGCTAGAATGCTTGAATCTATCCAACAATGTGGAATATTGACAAAGTTTGTGTCCTTGTTTTTTCTAGTACTCAGTTCTGAACCTAACTCTCGCCTTTAATAGAAAATAGACAACAGAACTGAATTTTAGAGATGTTTAATTCAGTGTGGCATCAAAGGCCCTGAACATTTCTGCAGATATTTCTCAAGATCATATCATAAGTCCAAATATCTTCAGCTGCTTCATCAATGGCTTCATAAGGCCAGAAGTCAAGATGTTCACTGATCATTGCATAATGTCCATAGCTGAGTTGCAGACCTCTGTAACCCTATTGAAAAATGGCCTTTAGAATAACTCGGTGGTTATATTTTGACTGATGCAGATTTGATGAGTTGAAGGGTCATTTCTATGCTTTGGACCTCTATATGCTGAGGAGCTCTTCAAAACATGATAAGGTCAGAGATCATATGCAGACTTGAACAAAATTGAGACATGTGTTTATGTGTGGCATGTAATATTTGTATCACGTAAGTATCCATCACCAATAAGTCATTCAATGGAACTACCATCAGTGAAATACCCAATATCAAAAGCTGAGAGGCTTCCATTGATCAGAAACTTAACTTTATTGTTATATTAATGCTGTAGCTACAAAAGCAGGTCATAGAATTCTGTAATCAGCTCTTGACTCCCCATAGTTTGTCATCTTCCACGTGGTGTCACAGCATGTCTGGATTACAACAGCTCCAATAATAAATGAGAATTACAACACCTGTTTGGCTTGCACCCAGGCCACTGTCTTAAACATTCACTCCGTCCAACACTGGTGTATAATGGCAGCAGAGTGTATCATTTTCAGGATACACTACAACTCACTGAATCTCCTTCAATAGCACTTCCAAAACCTACAATCTGCCTTACTTTAAATGATAAGGATAGCAGACGCATTGGAACTCAATCATTTACAATTTCCCCTGCAAACCACACAGCACCCTGGCTTGGAACTATATCACCACTACTTCACTGTAAGGCTTCTGCATCGCTTGCAGTAATATCCATATCACATGGACTGCAGAGGTTCAATGAAATGGTATGTTATCATTTTCCCGAGGTGAGTTAGTGAAGGTCCATGAAAGCCAGAAAAACCCACAACCGTATTAAAAGACACATGCCAGTTTGCAGAACCTATTGCTGATAATCTTGAATATTGATTCATCTCTGACCATTATATTTGCCCACAGTGCCATGAGGATAATTGGATATCTGAAAGTACTGTCACCATTACTGGCATTGACAATGGCTTTCTGCCTGAGATTTGTTGCACTGCCTGCCTGTTTCTGTCTTGCTGTATTACCACAGTCCAATGATCTTCCTGAACTCTGTTTCTGCATTCACGTAACCGCTCAGAGTGGCAGCTGTTATATGTAGGAGGCAGCTAGTTCTTGAAAGGCTAATTGGTATTGTGAATTGACAAGTGAAATAAGCTATACCTCAGGATACAGAGGTTTGTTCCTAAGCAGAATGAATCAGTTTCCAGGCAAGCTCTAATACCAGTGTTCCAATGTTGCCATGTTAGTTGTTCTAGTGTTATGCCCATGTAGCCAACAGTGAGGAGTACTTACTCTTAAGTTCGGTTTAATGTCTTGCAAGGGGCAATAATGTATCTTGTAATGGAACTGGGTTGGAACGAGTTCCAAAGCGTCTGTGTACTGTGCAATAAACATTGGTTATCTACCAAATTTGAGCTTGTCTTCTGCTGAAGACTTCATGTGGACATCGTTTCCCACTTGGTGTCAGCCACTACAATTAATACAAATATAAAAAGGATGGATTATGGTGAATCTACACAATCCATCTCAAAACGTTCCAGGGAACACGATCACACACCATTGTAGCAGTATCCTTTTCCCCTGGACTTCCGAGTAGATCTTAGTTAATGGTATGGAAAGAACTATGTACACTTGAATACGAAGAAGAATTTGAAAAAAATTCAAAATAGTAAACTTGTGCTACTTTCTGAAAAGTTTTAAGTAGATTAAATAAACTTTTATCTCATGGTCCTTACAATTTAGCAAACATGGAGTTATTAGTTCTGTTCTGAAGAAGGGCCATTCTCGATTAATGTTACCTCTATTTTCTCTCCAAAGATGCTTCCAGCCCTTCTGGGTGGAATAAAATCATGGTCAAATCCCTACAGTGTGAAAGCAGGCCATTTGGCCCAGTGAGTCCATGCTGCCCCTCTGAAGATAATCCAGCCTAGGCCCACTCTATCCCTGTAACACTGCATTTTCTGTGGCTATTTCATCTAGCCTGCATATCCCTGGATTTTATGAGGCAATTTTGCATGACAAATCTACCTAATCTGCACATGTTTTTGACTGTGGGAGGAAACCAGAGGACCCAGAGGAAAACCATACAAACACGATGAGAATGTGCAAACTTCACACAGTCACTTGAGGTTGGAATTGAAGTCAGGTTCCTGGCACTGAGAGGCAGCAGTGCAAACCACTGTACTTCCCCAAGTATTTGCAGCACTTTCTGTTTGTATTATTTTGAAATGTTGCAGGGCTATGTTTGTAATATAGATATTTTATTGGCAATGAGAATTTTGGGGACGCATTGGGCACACAAAAGAGTTTCTCTGATATTTCTGATTAGCAGATTTCCCCTTCATTTTTCATTAAGAGCCTTGGAATTGGGGTGCAGAGTATAGGCTCATGTTACAGGCTCTGTGCAGCCAAATAAAGCCTGAAAAATATCACAGAGGAAGCATGCATGCCTTATTGTGGAACAGCAACAATCACCATATCAGGTAAGCTCAAACAAAAGGTGCTTTTGATTCATGCCTGAGTCATTTGCACGTACAAGAATGTGATTAAATGTGTTCTTAAGAAAGTCACTGCAATATTGATTTGCCTTCAGGCAGGTCTGGCCATCACTTAGGAAAACTAGCCCTATCCTACACTGAAAAAAATAAAGAATTGCGGATGCTGTAAATCAGGAACAAAAACAAAGTCGTTGAAAAAGCTCAGCAGGTCTGGCAGCATCTGTGAACTCAAAAACAGAGTCAACGTTTTGGGTCCGGACCCTACCTCAGAACCTTCCTCAGTTTATGTTCATATCGTTCACTTGCTGAACAAGAAGTTATGTATTGTAGTTGAATGTGGAGCCACCAAGAATAGAGGTGTTCCATCAAAACCCATATTAAATGGCTTTATTCTTACTGAAAACTCCCTTCATCACTGTTCCTCCCAACCCCAGATCATTTGCACATGTTATCTGACCCTTGTTTCTTCATAACATCAGCTCACCAGACTTTGTTTGAGACTTCTAGGTCTTAACACCTGTTGATGGAGTCAATGGTGCCCCAAACACAATCAGACACAGGGCTTCAACATGATCAGGACTCAGTAGCTTGAGGGTGGTGATGGAAAATCCATTGAGATATTGAGCAAGAGTTAAATTTCTCTCAAAATCATTTGAGCCAATATCCCCATACATAACTTTCACATTTTCGCTGGATTAAGTTTCCATATTATTTACAATCATGTAAACTTTTAATAGATTGCTGGTCAGATGTCTACTTTTAAAGGGAAAATGCACAAGCCTTTTCTTATTGCACAAAACTTTGTCACTAATGATCAGGCTTGTATCATTTTTCTCTACTGTTTCCTGCACTTAAATATCTCCCTTGTGTCTTGCTGCAAACGTTTGCACCAGAAATAGACTAAAATGCTAATGGTGTCTGCAGTAATCTTGCCTAAATGCAATGAGCACTGAAAGAGTCAATGCTAAGACTTATGTCTTTCAGATAATAGCTTGAAGAAAAGGGTTTTTCACAATCTAAATGGACAATCTAAGCTAGGACGAACAGAGTTGTTGTCTCTGGTTTGTTGCCCGTGCCACGTGCTAGTGAGGCGAGGAATAGGGAGAGAGAGGAGTTGAACACGTGGCTGCAGGGATGGTGCAGGAGGGAGGGTTTTGGATTCTTGGATAATTGGGGCTCTTTCTGGGGTAAGTGGGACCTCTATAAGCAAGATAGTCTTCACCTGAACCAGAGGGGCACCGATATCCTGGGGGGGATATTCGCTAAGGCTATTCGGGTGGGTTTAAACTAATTCAGCAAGGGGATGGGAACCAAAATTGTAGTTCGAGTACAGAGAAGGTTGAGAGCAGGGAGGTCCGAAATAAAGTTTCAGGGACGCAAGATAGTAACAGCAAGCAAGAAGTTGGTTTGAATTGTGTCTACTTCAATGCCAGGAGCGTCCGGAATACGGTGGGTGAACTTGCAGCATGGGTTAGTACCTGGGACTTCGTTGTTGTGGCCATTTCGGAGACAAGGATAGAGCGGGGACAGGAATGGTTGTTGCAGGTTCCGGGATTTAGACGTTTCAGTAAGTAGGAGAAGATGGTAAAAGGGGCGGAGGTGTGGCATTGTTGGCCAAGGACAGTATTACAGTTGCAGAAAGGATGTTTGGGGACTCATCAACTGAGGTAGTATGGGCTGAGGTTAGAAACAGGAAAGGAGAGGTCACCCTGTTGGGAGTTTTCTATAGGCCTCCGAATAGTTCCAGAGATGTAGAGGAAAGGATAGCAAAGATGATTCTCGATTGGAGTGAGACAGGGTAGTTGTCATGGGGGACTTCAACTTTCCAAATATTGACTGGGAACACCATAGTTTGAGTACTATAGATGGGTTAGCTTTTGCCCAGTGTGTGCAGGAGGGCTTCCTGTCACAGTATGTAGATAGGCCAACAAGGGGCGAAGCCACATTAGATTTGGCACTGGGTAATGAGCCCGGCCAGGTGTTAGATTTGGAGGTAGGTGAGCACTTTGGTGGTAGCGATCACAATTCTGTTATGTTCACTTTAGTGATGGAAAGGGATAGGTGTATACCACTGGGCAAGAGTTATAGCTGGGAGAAAGGCAATTACGATGAGATTAAGCAAGATTTAGGGAGCATAGGATGGGGAAGGAAACTGCAGGGGATGGGCACATTAGAAATGTGGTGCCTATCCAAGGAAAAGCTCCTGTGTGTCGGAGATAAGTATATACCTGTCAGGCAGGGAGGAAGCTGTAGAGCGCGGGAGCTGTGGTTTACGAAGGAAGTGGAATCTCTGGTCAAGAGGAAGAAGAAGGCTTTTGTTAGGATGAGATGTGAAGGCTCAGTTAGGGCGCTTGAGGACTACGAGGTAGCCAGGAAAGACCTAAAGAGAGTGCTCAGAAGAGCCGGGAGGACACATGAGAAGTTGTTGGCAGATAGGATCAGGGTAAACCCTAAGGCTTTCTATAGGTATTTAAGGAATAAAAGAATGACGAAAGTAAGATTAGGGCCAATCAAGGATAGTAGTGGGAAGTTGTGTGTGGAATCAGATGAGATAGGGGAAGCACTGAATGAATATTTTTCGACAGTATTCACTCTAGAAAACGACAATGTTGTCGAGGAGAAGACTCAGATACAGGTTACTAGACTAGGTGGGATTGAGGTTCACAAGGAAGAGGTATTAGAAATCCTACAGAGGGTGAAGATAGATAAGTCCGCTGGGCCGGATGGGATTTATCCTCGGATCCTCTGGGAAGCCAGGGAGGAGATTGCCGAGACTTTGGCATTGATCTTTAACTCATCATTACCTACAGGAATAGTGCCAGATGACTGGAGGGTAGCAAATGTGGTTCCCCTGTTCAAAAAGGGGAGTAGAGACAACCCTGGTAATTATAGACCAGTGAGCCTTACCTCAGTTGTTGGTAAAGTGTTGGAAAAGGTTATAAGAGATAGGATTTATAAGCATCTAGAAAAGAATAAATTGATTCGGGATAGTCAGCATGTTCTTTGAGAAGGTGACCAAACAGGTAGGTGAGAGTAAACCGGTTGATATGGTGTATATGGATTTTAGCAAGGCGTTCGATAAGGTTCCCCACAGTAGTCTATTGTACAAAATGCGGAGGAATGGGATTGTGGAAGATATAGCAGTTTGAATCGGAAATTGGCTTGCTGAAAGAGGGTGGTAGTTGATGGGAAATGTTCATCCTGGAGACCAGTTACTAGTGGTGTACTGCAAGGGTCGGTGTTGGGTCCACTGCTGTTTGTCATTTTTATAAATGACCTGGATGAGGGCGTAGAAGGATGGGTTAGTAAATTTGCAGACGACACCAAGGTCGGTGGAGTTGTGGATAGTGACGAAGGATGCTGTAGGTTGCAGAGAGACATAGATAAGCTGCAGAGCTGGGCTGAGAGGTGGCAAATGGAGTTTAATGCGGACAAGTGTGAGGTGATGCACTTTGGTGGGAGTAACCAGAAGGCAAAGTACAGGGCTAATGGTAAGATTCTTAGTAGTGTAGATGAGCAGAGAGATCTCAGTGTCCATGTACACAGATCCTTGAAAGTTGCCACCCAGGTTGACAGGGCTGTTAAGAAGGCATACAGTGTTTTAGCTTTTATTAATAGAGGGATCGAGTTCCGGAACCAAGAGGCTATGGTGAAGCTGTACAAAACTCTGGTGCGGCTGCACTTGGAGTATTGTGTACAGTTCTGGTCACTGCATTTTCAGAAGGATGTGGAAACTTTGGAAAGGGTGCAGAGGAGATTTACTCGGATGTTGCCTGGTATGGAGGGAAGGCCATACGACGAAAGGCTGAGGGACTTGAGGCTGTTTTTGTTCGAGAGAAGAAGGTTGAGAGATGACTTAATTGAGACATATAAAATAATCAGAGGGTTAGATAGGGCGGATAGGGAGAGCCTTTTTCCTAGGATGGTGACGGCGAGCATGAGGGGGCATAGCTTTAAATTGAGGGGTGAAAGATATAGGACAGATGTCAGAGGTAGTTTCTTTACTCAGAGAGTCGTAAGGGAATGGAACGCTTTACCTGCAACGGTAGTAGATTCACCAACTTTCGGTACATTTAAGTCGTCATTGGACAAGCATATGGACGTACATGGAATAGTGTAGGTTAGATGGGCTTGAGATCGGTATGACAGGTCGGCACAACATCGAGGGCTGAAGGGCCTGTACTGTGCTGTAATGTTCTATGTTCTATGGACAGCTTGAACTTCCGACATCCAAAGCCCAATCTCTTGCTGATACTCTTCAAGTCAATTCAGTGGAACTGAAATAAAAACAGAAAATGCTGCAGAAACTCAGCTGGTCTGACAATATGGACGGAGACAGAAGCAGAAGTCACATTTTGTGTCCAATTTGTGTCTTCTTTGGAAACCGTAAAAGTAAATGACATGACTGAAAAGAATGCTTATATTTGCTGCAGTCTGTGTTTCCCTTTAATATGAATGGGATGATGCTTACACCATGGAAACCAAGCTGACAGATGGTTGAAGTTAAGCAAGTTCAGAAAGATTTAGTTTCTTCTGGTACTGAGTTCAGTAAAGAATAATTTATGAAGCAAGGCTTCAAACTGAAAATAGGTTAGCAGTGACATATCAAGTTTAGGAGGTCCAGCTGGAATATATTTAATTGTACAACTGGTATGTGAGTCAAGCTTCCCTCAGTGCAATAAAACAGAAATTAAAATAGCCTCAGAGATAATGGGAACTGCAGATGCTGGAGATTCCAAGATAATAAAATGTGAGGCTGGATGAACACAGCAGGCCAAGCAGCATCTCAGGAGCACAAAAGCTGACGTTTCGGGCCTAGACCCTTCTCTGATGAAGGGTCTAGGCCCGAAACGTCAGCTTTTGTGCTCCTGAGATGCTGCTTGGCCTGCTGTGTTCATCCAGCCTCACATTTTATTATCTTATAATTAAAATAGCCTCTTGTCTTGAAGTAACTGATGTGCAAGGTTGAATTTACCTGGGAGTAAGACAGAGATTGCAGTGAGAAATGCATACAGTACCCACTGATGGATATTGATAATTATAATGGCCGGGTGAGAAGTGGGAATCAGCTCCCTATTAAAAAAAAAGTCTTTTTGAAGGAGTGTCATTTGACTCAAAACATCACTAAGTGGAATCTTATAAGGGCCTGAGCAATGCAGGCTATGGTGAGATTTGTTGCAGACTCATCGAAAAGCCCAGTGAGACCTATCCTGAATTCAATAGAACTCACTCCGCCTGCAAGGTGTGAGGCAAGGTTCTCACGAGACGCAGATGGGCTGCCAATTCAGCGAGATTACAGATTTTATTTGCTGACATGTGAGATGTGGGCATTTTTGGCTCTGGGGAGAATAAAGCCCAAAAGAAGTGCAGATGCTGAAAATCAGGGACAAAAACAGAAAGTTCAGCAGGCCTGGCAGCGTCTTGGTGAGAAATCAGGTCCAGTGACCCTTCCTCAGAACTGATGATGGGTCAAATAAAGATGACAAATAACTCTCTGATGAAGGGTCGAGGCCCGAAACGTCAGCTTTTGTGCTCCTGAGATGCTGCTTGGCCTGCTGTGTTCATCCAGCTCCACACTTTGTTTTCTTGGATTCTCCAGCATCTTCAGTTCCCATTATCACGCACCAATCATAGAACAAATAAAGTTGGTTTTTATGAAAACAATAGGTTTGAGGGAGAAGGTTAGGAGTAAGTGATCGGTGGAGACAGAGACTAATGAGAGAGAAATTACGAGGTATCCTTCTGGACTCAATATTGAGTTCAACAATTTCAGGGTTTGAGGTGCATTCTTCAATGTCCACACCCCACCTCCATGCACCAGGCCTTGTCTGTTATTAGCTGGACCAAGGAGTGGAGAACGATCAGCTTAGGAGAATGAATAGCTACTAATGGGGACTACTAGTGCCTCACAATAGACGGTGTGTAATAACAGACGAGGTGATAGCAAGGCCTGGAGGTGGGGTGTTGTCATTGGAGAATGTGCCTCAAATCCTGAAATTGTTGAACTCAATATTGTGTCCAGAAGGACACCTAGTAATTTCAGCTTCACCTTTGGCTGCAAGGACTGTCCATATTCATCAGCACCATTCAGCATCTCAGGGCACAATCTATGGGCACCAGCCACATGTGCCTCTTGGTCACAGACATTGGCATCTGATATTTGCCAATCACTCATGATCCTCATGACGCTGATACACTTGCAGGACACAGGTGAACCACACATAAGCATTGCAAGGTGAATCAAAGTGAAGCAAAAGCAGAAATTGCTGGAGAAACTCAGCAAACCAGGCAGCTTCTGTGTAGAGAAAGCAGAGGTTAATATTTCAAGATAACAAAGTGTGGAGCTGGATGAACACAGCAGGCCAAGCTGCATCTCAGGAGCTGACATTTCGGGCCTAGACCCTTCATCAGAGAGGGGGATGGGGAGAGGGAACTGGAATAAATAGGGAGAGAGGGGGAGGTGGACCGAAGATGGAGAGAAAACAAGATAGGTAGAGAGGAGAGTATAGGTGAGGAGGTAGGGAGGGGATAGGTCAGTCCAGGGAAGATAGAGAGGTCAAGGAGGCGGGATGAGGTGGCAGGTAGGAAATGGAGGTGCGGCTTGAGGTGGGAGGCAGGGATGGGTGAGAGGAAGAACAGAAGAGGGAAGCGGAGACAGGATGGGCTGGTTTTGGGATGCAGTGGGGGGAGGGGATGAGCTGGGCTGGTTTAGTGATGCAGTGGGGGAAGGGGAAGAGCTGGGCTGGTTTTGGGATGCAGTGGGAGATGGGAGATTTTGAAGCTTGTGAAGCCCACATTGATACCATTGGGCTGCAGGGCTCCCAAGCAGAATATGAGTTGCTGTTCTTGCAACCTTCGGGTGGCATCATTGTGGCACTGCAGGAGGCCCATGATGGACATGTCATCTAAAGAATGGGAGGGGGAGTTGAAATGGTTTGCGACTGGGAGGTGCAGTTGTTTGTTGTGAACCGAGCGGAGGTGTTCTGCAAAGCGGTCCCCAAGCCTCCGCTTGGTTTCCCCAATGTAGAGGAAGCCACACCGGGTACAGTGGATGCAGTATACCACATTGGCAGATGTGCAGGTGAACCTTTGCTCAATGTGGAATGTCATCTTGGGGCCTGGGATAGGGGTGAGGGAGGAGGTGTGGGGGCAAGTGTAGCATTTCCTGCGGTTGCAGGGGAAGGTGCCGGGTGTGGTGGGGTTGGAGGGCAGCGTGGAGCGAACAAGGGAGTCACGGAGAGAGTGGTCTCTCCGGAAAGCAGACAAGGGTGGGGATGGAAAAATGTCTTGGGTGGTGGGGTCGGATTGTAGATGGCGGAAGTGTCGGAGGATGATGCGTTGTATCCAGAGGTTGGTGGGGTGGTGTGTGAGAACGAGGGGGATCCTCTTTGGGCGGTTGTGGCGGGGGCGGGGTGTGAGGGATGTGTTGCGGGAAATGCGGGAGACGCGGTCAAGGGTGTTCTTGACCACTGCGGGGGGAAAGTTGCGGTCCTTGAAGAATGTGGACATCTGGGATGTGTGGGAGTGGAATGCCTCATGCTGGGAGCAGATATGACGGAGGCAGAGGAATTCGGAATAGGGGATAGAATTTTTGCAGGAGGGTGAGTGGGAGGAGGTGTATTCTAGGTAGCTGTGGGAGTCAGTGGGCTTGAAATGGACATCAGTTTCTAGCTGGTTACCTGAGATGGAGACTGAGAGGTCCAGAAAGGTGAGGGATGTGTTGGAGATGGCCCAGGTGAACTTGAGGTTGGGGTGGAAGGTGTTGGTAAAGTGGATGAACTGTTCGAGCTCCTCTGGGGAGCAAGAGGCGGCACCGATACAGTCATCAATGTACCGGAGGAAGAGGTGGGGTTTGGGGCCTGTGTAGGTGCGGAAGAGGGACTGTTCCACATAACCTACAAAGAGGCAGGCATAGCTGGGGCCCATGCGGGGTACCCATGGCCACCCCCTTTGTCTGTAGGAAGTGGGAGGAATCAAAAGAGAAGTTGTTGAGGGTGAGGACGAGTTCGGCTAGGCGGATGAGGGGGATTGGTCGGGCCTGCGGGACGGGAAGAAGCGGAGGGCATTGAGGCCATCTGCATGAGGCATACAGGTGTATAGGGACTGGACGCCCATGGTGAAAATGAGGTGTTGGGGGCCAGGGAATTGGATGTCCTGGAGGAGGTGGAGGGCATGGGTGGTGTCACAGACTTAGGTAGGGAGTTCCCGGACCAAAGGAGAGAAAATGGAGTCCAGATAGGTGGAGATGAGTTCGGTGGGGCAGGAGCAGGCTGAGACGATGGGTCGACCAGGGCAGGCAGGTTTGTGGATTTTGGAAAGGAGATAGAAACGGGTCGTGCGGGGTTGGGGAACAATGAGGTAATATTGATCAGACCACCTTTTAACTTTCTAAATTCTAGAGGAAATGGGTCTAATTTAAATAATCTGTCCTGACAATTTGATCCCTGAAGACCAGGCATCATTCTTGTAAACTTCTTGTAGACCATCTGTGGTCTCACCATTACATTGTATGGTTTAATATAACCTCCCCACTTAGAAACTCCATCTCCTTTGATATTTCAATTTTAATATTTCAAGCCCAGTGACCCTTCTTCAGAACTGATAGCAGCTAGAAAAATAAATCTAGCTATTTCTGTTTTTGTTTCAGATCTTCTGCAGTCTCAGTTCTATGTTTTATTTAACATTGGAATAGGTTAGGGTTACGATAAGGTACCACATATTTGGTACTTAATAAGAGCCCATGGACCTGGAGGGAGGCATATTATAGTAGATAGAGGATTCGCTAACTAATAAAAGACAGAGAGTTAGGATGAGAGTGGCATTTTCAGGATTGTAACCTGTAACTAATGGTGTGCCACAGAGATCAGTGCTGGGGCCATAGTTATTTACACAATATATTTTGATTTGGATGATGAGAGAGATACCAAAGCCAACCTTGCAGGGGAAACACAAAGGGAGGAAGACAAATGATAAGGATGACATAGAGTTTGCAGATGGATACAGACAGATTAAATAATTGGGCAAAAACATGGCGGGTGGAACATAATGGAGGGAAATGCATGGTTGTGCACTTTGGCAGTTCAGAGTGTGAGAGGGAAGGAAAATGGAATGCCCTTGTTTCAAAGGAGATGGAGTTTCAAAGTGGGAGGGTTATGTTAAACCATACAATGTAATGGTGAGACCACAGGTGGCCCACAAGAGCTTTACAAGAATGATGCCTGGTCTTCAGGGGTCCAACTTTCAGGACAGATTATTTAAATTAGACCCATTTTCTCTCGAATTTAGAAAGTTAAAGGGTGGTCTGATCAACGTGGCCAGGGTATGAACAGGAAAAGCAGGGTAAATAAAGATAAACACTTTCTACTGATTGAGGATTCTAGAAATCAGGGGTATAGTCTAAGAATTAGGGCCAGGCCATACAGAGTGATGTTGGGAACCACACCTGTACGAAAGGGGTGGTAGATGTTTGGAACTCTCTTCCACAAATGGCATTGGGTCTCGGACCAATTGTTATTTCCAAGTCTAAGATATATAAAGCTTTATTAAGCAACAGTATTAAATGGGTCGATGGCGGGTATATGGATTTGGGCCACATGTCAGCCATGATCTCATTGAATAGTGGGACAGTCTAAGGGGCTGAGTGGCCTGGTCCTGACCCTGCATGAACAGTTTTGGTCCGCTTACCAAAGGTACAAAATACTGAAATTGGAGCAGTCCAGAAAAGGCTAATACCAGGCATGGAGGGACCGTCTTATAAGGAGAAGTTTAGTAGCTTGGACCTGTACTCATTGGAACATAAAGACTGAGAAGGGACCTTATTGAAACATATCGGATTCTTCAGGGACTTGGCAGGGTAGATGCAGAAAGGTGTACACTTGTTGATAGAAATCTGTCTGTGATGGCGATGGGAAGGAGGGGTGGGGTTGGTGGGAGAATATCACACACATCAAGACATCAATCTAACATCTAAAGCATGGGCCAACTGCCTGCATGGCAGACGCACTTGGTTAATCAAATAGCAAAAAGGTGGTGGGCTCTAGACCTCAGTTCTTACAAAATAGTTTGCTGTTTGTTAAGTGTCCCAGTATCATCAGCTATGGGTACAATAAGCATACAGCCCAGGGGATGGGTTCTGAAAGTCATCTGCTTGGGTCACTCATTGTCATGGGATCAGTTGAACTACAGTCTGACTCGTGGACAACAGTCAGTCCTGAGTGATCATCAGAAGCAGTCAGAGAAAGTATGTATCATCAGTCAGGGTGCTATAATGACAGTGATCAGGTTCTGATCAGTCACTTCTCAGGTTTGCTTGTTGAGGTCACTCAGAGGTCTGAGCACATACAGCCCACTGATTCCATCCAGTGATCATTGAGGGGTATATAGGTGTGGGAGGGGTTCAGGGAATCAAGGCTGGGTTGTGCAGGAGAGCAGTGACAGGTGGCATAGGTGGGGACAATCGCGGTGATGAAGGGAAACCCCAGGTGTACAGGGAGCTGGTGAAAAGTATCAGAGCACATGGTTGGCCACAGGAGAGGGTGGGAATGTTGGTGGTGATCACCACCGAGACTTCTACAGGAGAAGAATAGAGAACCATAAAGGTCATTAGCGTGTGATGCCAGGGTTCAGGGCAGGCAAGAACGTAGAAGGGACAGTTCAGTCTGGTAGTTCACTATTTCATTGTGGGACAGGGGTAGGGGAAATGAATTGGGAGAAATGGGCTGACAAATTGGGTTATATTAAAAAGGGGAATGAAGGTTCGACAAGTACCTGTTGACTACATGGAGCCCAGTGCTAACAGTGTCTTTTATGTACTGCTTCGCCTGCGATCACTTGCTGGAAACCAAGTCCAAATCCATTTCCATAAAATCCCTACAGTGTGGCAAGGGACCATTTGGTCTCTCGAGTCTGCACTAGCCCTCCAAAAGGCATCGTACTCAGGCCATTTCCATTTCCTACAGCAAACCCAACTAATCTGAATATTCCTGAACACTATGGACAATTTAGCATGGCTAATCCACCTCCCCTGCACATTGTTGGGCTGTGGGAGGAAACTGGAGCACCCAGAGGAAACCCATGCAGACACAGGGAGAATGTGCAAACTCCATACAGAAGTTATCTGAGAGTGGGAACAAGCCTATGCCCCTGGTGTTGCAAAGCAACAATGCTAAACACTCAGCCACTGAGCTGCCCCTTTCTTGAAACTATACTTGAATTCTTCTCCATCAGACTTCTGGCCCACCTCACTAAGTTAAACAGTTTTTATTAAAACCAAAAATGACATCCTTTGTGGTTACCTTAAAGATACCATTTTGTCCGAATTTTCTTGATCTGTCATCCCTTCACACAGTGGTCAGCCATCCTGCTCCAATATTTTGACACCTTTTCCATCTGAATGACCATAAGGCCTTTAGATATAGGAGCAGAATTGGGCCATTTGCCCTATTGAGTCTGTTACACCATTCACTCATCTCTTTTATTCATTCATGGGATGACAGTGTCACTGGCTAGGCAACATTTATTGCCCATTCCATTTGCACAGAAGGCAGTTAAGAACCAACCACATTGCTGTGAGCCTGGAGTCACATGTAGGCCAGACGAGGTTCGGATGGCGGATTTCCTTCCATGACAGTAGTGAACCAGATGGGTTTTTCCAACCAATTGGCAATGGATTCGCAATCATTACTAGATTCTTAATTCCAGATATTTATTGAGTTCAAATTCCACCATTTGCCATGGCAGGATTCAAACCTAGGCTCCCAGAACGGTATCTGGGACTTTTGATTAACAGTCTGGTGATAATACCACAAGGTCATTGCCCACCCCTGGCTTAGGGCTCATATGTTTCTCAACCTCATTCTCCACCTTGTCCCTGTAACAATTGATTCCCTCATTAATCAAGAATTTATCTAAGTCTGTCTTAGACGAACTCGATACTTAAATAGTAGCAGAGATAATGGGGACTGCAAATGCTGGAGAATCCAAGACAACAAAATGTGAGGCTGGATGAACACAGCAGGCCAAACAGCATCTCAGGAGCACAAAAGCTGACGTTTCGGGCCTAGGCCCTTCATCAGAGAGGGGGATGGGATGATCTCCAACACCATTCATGACCTCATCACCTCAGGGGACCTCCCAACCACAGCCTCCAACCTCATTGTTCTCCAACCCCGCACGGCCCGTTTCTATCTCCTTCCCAAAATCCACAAACCTGCCTGCCCTGGTTGACCCATCGTCTCAGCCTGCTCCTGCCCCACCGAACTCATCTGCACCTATCTGGACTCCATTTTCTCTCCTTTGGTCCAGGAACTCCCCACCTACGTCCGTGACACCACCCACGCCTTCCACCTCCTCCAGGACTTCAAATTCTCTGGCCCCCAACACCTCATCTTCAAAATGGGCGTCCAGTCCCTATACACCTGCATTCCACATGCAGATGGCCTTAAGGCCCTCCGCTTCTTCCTGTCCCGCAGGCCCGACCAGTCCCCCTCCACCGACACCCTCATCCGCCTAGCCGAACTCGTCCTCACACTCAACAACTTCTCTTTTGACTCCTCCCACTTCCTACAGACTAAGCGGGTGGCCATGGGCACCCGCATGGGCCCCAGCTATGCCTGCCTCTTTGTAGGTTACGTGGAACATTCCCTCTTCCGCACCTACACAGGCCCCAAACCCCACCTCTTCCTCCGGTACATTGATGACTGTATCGGTGCCGCCTCTTGCTCCCCAGAGGAGCTCGAACAGTTCATCCACTTCACCAACAACTTCTACCCCAACCTCAAGTTCACCTGGGCCATCTCCAGCACATCCCTCACCTTCCTGGATCTCTCAGTCTCCATCTCAGGCAAACAGCTTGTAACTGATAACAAAATGTGAGGCTGGATGAACACAGCAGGCCAAGCAGCATCTCAGGAGCACAAAAGCTGACGTTTCGGGCCTAGACCCTTCATCAGAGAGGGGGATGGGGTGAGGGTTCTGGAATAAATAGGGAGAGAGGGGGAGGCGGACCGAAGATGGAGAGTAAAGAAGATAGGTGGAGAGAGTATAGGTGGGGAGGTAGGGAGGGGATAGGTCAGTCCAGGGAAGACGGACAGGTCAAGGAGGTGGGATGAGGTTAGTAGGTAGATGGCGTTGCACCTCATCCCACGTCCTTGACCTGTCCGTCTTCCCTGGACTGACCTATCCCCTCACTACCTCCCCACCTATACTCTCTCCACCTATCTTCTTTTATCTCCATCTTCGGTCCGCCTCCCCCTCTCTCCCTATTTATTCCAGAACCCTCACCCCATCCCCCTCTCTGATGAAGGGCCTAGGCCCGAAACGTCAGCTTTTGTGCTCCTGAGATGCTGCTTGGCCTGCTGTGTTCATCCAGCCTCACATTTTGTTGTCTTGGATTCTCCAGCATCTGCAGTTCCCATTATCTCTGATACTAGCTTGTAACTGATGTCCATTTTAAGCCCACTGACTCCCACAGCTTCCTAGAATACACCTCCTCCCACCCACCCTCCTGCAAAAATTCCATCCCCTATTCCCAATTCCTCCGCCTCCGCCGCATCTGCTCCCACGATAAGACATTCCACTCCCACACATCCCAGATGTCCAAGTTCTTCAAGGACCGCAACTTTCCCCCCACAGTGATCGAGAACGCCCTTGACCGCGTCTCCCGCATTTCCCGCAACACATCTCTCACACCCCGCCCCCGCCACAACCGCCCAAAGAGGATACCCCTCGTTCTCACACACCACCCTACCAACCTCCGGATACAACGCATCATCCGCCGACACTTCCGCCATCTACAATCCGACCCCACCACCCAAGACGTTTTTCCATCCCCACCCCTGTCTGCTTTCTGGAGAGACCACTCTCTTCATGACTCCCTTGTTCGCTTCACACTGCCCTCCAACCCCACCACACCCGGCACCTTCCCCTGCAACCGCAGGAAATGCTACACTTGCCCCCACACCTCCTCCCTCACCCCTATCCCAGGCCCCAAGATGACATTCCACATTAAGCAGAGGTTCACCTGCACATCTGCCAATGTGGTATACTGCATCCACTGTACCCGGTGTGGCTTCCTCTACATTGGGGAAACCAAACGGAGGCTTGGGGGCCGCTTTGCAGAACACCTCCGCTCGGTTCGCAACAAACAACTGCACCTCCCAGTCGCAAACCATTTCCACTCCCCCTCCCATTCTTTAGATGACATGTCAATCATGGGCCTCCTGCACTGCCACAATGATGCCACCCGAAGGTTGCAGGAACAGCAACTCATATTCCACTTGGGAACCCTGCAACCTAATGGTGTCAATGTGGACTTCACCAGTTTCAAAATCTCCCCTTCCCCCACCGCATCCCTAAACCAGCCCAGTTCATCCCCTCCCCCCACTGCACCACACAACCAGCCCAGCTCTTCCCCTCCACCCACTGCATCCCAAAACCAGTCCAACCTGTCTCTGCCTCCCTAACCTGTTCTTCCTCTCACCCATCCCTTCCTCCCACCCCAAGCCGCACCCCCATCTCCTACCTACTAACCTCATCCCACCTCCTTGACCTGTCCGTCTTCCCTGGACTGACCTATCCCCTCCCTACCTCCCCATCTATACTCTCTCCACCTATCTACTTTTCTCTCCATCTTGGGTCCGCCTCCCCCTCTCTTCCTATTTCTTCCAGAACCCTCACCCCATCCCCCTCTCTGATTGAGGGTCTAGGCCCGAAACGTCAGCTTTTGTGCTCCTGAGATGCTGCTTGGCCTGCTGTGTTCATCCAGCCTCACATTTTGTTGTCACGGTATTTAAATATACTGTCTTGGCCTCCAATGCCTTCTATGGTAATGGGTTTCACAGATAAACCACCCTCTCATTCAAGAAATTCCTCTTCATCTCACTTCTAATGGGTTGTACCTCCAATCTGAGGCTGTGCCATTGGGTTCTAGTTTCATCTACTGGTGGAAACATCTTCTCCATGTTGATTATATCCAAGCCTCTCAGTATTCCCCACCCCCACCTCCACTCCCCCATCTCAGAGACAGTAAGAACAGCCGATGCTGGAGTCTGAGATAACACAGTGTGAAGCTGGAGGAACACAGAAGGCCGGGCCGCACCCTCTGATGCTGCCTGGCCTGCTGTGTTCCTCCAGCTCCACGCTGAGATACCCCCCACCTCCACCCCATCCTTCTAAACTCTTTTGAGTGAAGACCCAGAGTCCTCAGCCACTTCTCATATGATAAGCCCATCATTCCTGGGATCATTCATATAAACCTCCTTTGGACACCCTCCAAGATTAACTGGTCACAAATTGCAAATGCTGTCTGCCCAGAGTGTTATACAGCCTCACCATTACATTTATGTTCATGTATTTCAACCCCCTTGAAATAAATGTGAGCATTGCATTTGCTTTCTTTAATCCCAGTTGAACCTGCATGCCAACCTTAAGAGAATCCTTAACTAAGGCTCCTAAGCTCCTTTGTGTTTCAGGTTTCTGAAGTCTTTGACTTCTTTTCCATGGTTCTATTCTTATCTATTTATCAAGAAAGAAACACAGGCAATTGTTTCTCTCGCTGTTCCTGCACTGTTACCTCTCATACTCTCAAAGGATTTATCCTTGGCCACCTCCTATTTCTTATCTATATGTTTTTCGTTGGCGACATCTTTTGAAAGGACAGTTTAAGTTTTTTTTTAAATGCTCAGTGTTATAATGCTCCTGTGAAGCCCCTTCTGATTATTATGTTGAAGGTTTTACACAAATATAAGTTGTTGTTAAAATGAAACTTAGTTTGCCATGAGAAGGCATAAAGTGATTCTGTAAGTAAAATCAAAGAAAGCACAAACTATTTTGACAGACATGTTATGATCAGGAATATAGCTGAGCATACAGGAAAGCTCTCTGAGGGATATGTAAGGGTAACCTGCATATGAAGGCAGAGGGCATTGATATAGTTCTTAATGAATACTTTGGGTCTCATTTTGCAATAAGAATGCAAGATGATTCATTAATTTCAATCAAGATGGAACAATGTGTAACGTGAGATGAAATCAGCATAATGAAAGGGAAAGGACTAAGGGACTTTACATCTTTGGAAGTGGTTAACTCTCCAAACCCAAAGAAATATCAGAAACTCTGAAAATTAATTTCCAGTCCTCTCTGGTGTAGTGCCATGGAACAGAAAGGTAGCCTGCATTGTTGTGTTGCTTAAAAAGGAGATTAAAAGGAGACAAAAAAAAACAAATATACGAATTAAGAGCAAGATTAGGATATTTAGCTCCTTAAACCTGTTCTGTCATTTACCAAGACCCTGAGCTGCTCTGATTACCCCACAGTCCCACCCTTTCTCTCCAGAGCTTATTGAAAATCTACATAACACTGTCTGAAAAATATTTAAAGACTCTACTTCCACTGCTTTGAAACTTTGTGAGAAAACAATGTAGGTTCCAATCCCACACCAGCTGAGGTTATTGTGAAGAACTCCTTCCTGAGCCCTTCCCTTTGCCTGAGGCATAGTGAGCCTCAGGTTAAACCATCAGGACTCTCTGATGAAGGGTCTAGGCCCGAAACGTCAGCTTTTGTGCTCCTGAGATGCTGCTTGGCCTGCTGTGTTCATCCAGCCTCACATTTTATTATCTTGGAATCTCCAGCATCTGCAGTTCCCATTATCTCTGAAACCATCAGGAGTCCTCCCTTTTTCTTTCTCTTTCTCTCTCACTCTCTCCCTCTCCATTTCTCTCTTTCTCTCTCTCTCTAATGACTGAGCAGCCATCTGTCCGATAACACTGGGAAATTTCCCCCTACAGCATGGAAGGTTGAGGGGTGACCTTTATAAAATCCTGAGGGGGGTGATGGGTAAGGTGAATAGCAAAGGTCTTTTCCTTAAGGTGGACGAGTTCAAAACGAGGGGGCATATATTTAAGGATGACAGGAGAAAGATTTACAAAGGACCCAAGGAGTAACGGTTTAAAAGACAGAGAGTGATTTGTGTGTGGAATGAACTGCCAGAGGAAGTCATGGATACTGGTACAGTTACAGCGATTAATGGATGTTTGGGTAAGTACATGAATAAGAAATGTTTGGAGGGATATGGGCTAAACGCAGTCAAGTGAGACTAGTTTAGTTTGGGAACATCAGAGATAATGGGAACTACAGATGCTGGAGAATCCAAGATAATAAAATGTGAATAGCACCTATTCATCCAGCCTCACATTTTATTATCTTGGAATCTCCAGCATCTGCAGTTCCCATTATCTCTAATAAAATGTGAGGCTGGATGAACACAGCAGGCCAAGCAGCATCTCAGGAGCACAAAAGCTGACGTTTCGGGCCTAGACCCTTCATCAGAGAGGGGGATGGGGTGAGGGTTCTGGAATAAATAGGGAGAGAGGGGGAGGCGGACCGAAGATGGAGATAAAAGAAGATAGGTGGAGAGAGTATAGGTGGGGAGGTAGGGAGGGGATAGGTCAGTCCAGGGAAGACGGACAGGTCAAGGAGGTGGGATGAGGTTAGTAGGTAGATGGGGGTGCGGCTTGGGGTGGGAGGAAGGGATGGGTGAGAGGAAGAACAGGTTAGGGAGGCAGAGACAGGTTGGACTGGTTTTGGGATGCAGTGGGTGGAGGGGAAGAGCTGGGCTGGTTGTGTGGTGCAGTGGGGGGAGGGGATGAACTGGGCTGGTTTTGGGATGCAGTAGGGGAAGGGGAGGTTTTGAAACTGGTGAAGTCCACATTGATACCATATGGCTGCAGGGTTCCCAGGCGGAATATGAGTTGCTGTTCCTGCAACCTTCGGGTGGCATCATTGTGGCATTGCAGGAGGCCCATGATTGACATGTCATCTAAAGAATGGGAGGGGGAGTGGAAATGGTTTGCGACTGGGAGGTGCAGTTGTTTATTGCGGACTGAGTGGAGGTGTTCTGCAAAGCGGTCCCCAAGCCTCCGCTTGGTTTCCCCAATGTAGAGGAAGCCACACCGGGTACAGTGGATGCAGTATACAACATTGGCAGATGTGCAGGTGAACCTCTGCTTAATGTGGAATGTCATCTTGGGGCCTGGGATAGGGGTGAGGGAGGAGGTGTGGGGACAAGTGTAGCATTTCCTGCGGTTGCAGGGGAAGGTGCCGGGTGTGGTGGGGTTGGAGGGCAGTGTGGAGCGAACAAGGGAGTCACGGAGAGAGTGGTTTCTCCAGAAAGCAGACAGGGGTGGGGATGGAAAAATGTTTTGGGTGGTGGGGTCGGATTGTAGATGGCGGAAGTGTCGGCGGATGATGCGTTGTATCCGGAGGTTGGTAGGGTGGTGTGTGAGAACGAGGGGGATCCTCTTTGGGCGGTTTTGGCGGGGGCGGGGTGTGAGGGATGTGTTGCGGGAAATGTGGGAGACGCGGTCAAGGGCGTTCTCGATCACTGTGGGGGGAAAGTTGCGGTCGTTGAAGAACTTGGACATCTGGGATGTGCGGGAGTGGAATGTTTTGTCGTGAGAGCAGATGCGGTGGAAGCGGAGGAATTGGGAATAGGGGATGGAATTTTTGCAGGAGGGTGGATGGGAGGAGGTGTATTCTAGGTAGCTGTGGGAGTCGGTGGGCTTGAAATGGACATCAGTTACAAGCTGGTTGCCTGAGATGGTGGCTGAGAGGTCCAGGAAGGTGAGGGATGTGCTGGAGATGGCCCAGGTGAACTGAAGGTTGGGGTGGAAGGTGTTGGTGAAGTGGATGAACTGTTCGAGCTCCTCTGGGGAGCAAGAGGCGGCGCCGATACAGTCATCAATGTACCGGAGGAAGAGGTGGGGTTTGGGGCCTGTGTAGGTGCGGAAGATGGACTGTTCCATGTAACCTACAAAGAGGCAGGCATAGCTGGGGCCCATGCGGGTGCCCATGGCCACCCCCTTAGTCTGTAGGAAGTGGGAGGAGTCAAAAGAGAAGTTGTTGAGGGTGAGGACGAGTTCGGCTAGGCGGATGAGGGTGTCGGTGGAGGGGGACTGGTCGGGCCTGCGGGACAGGAAGAAGCGGAGGGCCTTGAGGCCATCTGCATGTGGAATGCAGGTGTATAGGGACTGGATGTCCATGGTGAAGATGAGCTGTTGGGGGCCAGGGAATTGGAAGTCCTGGGGGAGGTGGTGGGTGTGGGTGGTGTCACGGACGTAGGTAGGGAGTTCCTGGACCAAAGGGGAGAAAATGGAGTCCAGATAGGTGGAGATGAGTTTGGTGGGGCAGGAGCAGGCTGAGACGATGGGTCGACCAGGGCAGGCAGGTTTGTGGATTTTGGGAAGGAGATAGAAATGGGCCGTGCGGGGCTGGGGAACAATGAGGTTGGAGGCTGTGGGTGGGAGGTGCCCTGAGGTGATGAGGTCATGAATGATGTTGGAGATGATGGTTTGGTGCTCGGGTGTGGGGTCATGATCGAGGGGGCGGTAGGAGGTGGTGTCGGAGAGTTGGCATCTGGCCTCGGCGATGTAGAGGTCAGTGCGCCATACTACCACTGCGCCACCCTTGTCTGCAGGTTTGATGGTGAGGTTGGGGTTGGAGCGGAGGGAGCGGAGGGCTGCCCGTTCTGCAGGGGAGAGGTTGGAGTGGGTGAGAGGGGTGGAGAGGTTGAGGCGGTTAATGTCTCGACGGCAGTTAGAGATGAAGAGGTCGAGGGAGGGTAGGAGGCCTGGGGGTGGTGTCCAGGAGGAGGACTTGTGCTGGAAGCAGGTGAAGGGGTCAGTGGAGGGAGGGTTAGGTTCCCGGTTGAAGAAGTAGGCATGGAGGCGAAGACGGCAGAAAAACTGCTCTATGTCCAACCGTGACTGGTATTCGTTAATGTGTGGTTGTAGGGGGACAAAGGTGAACCCCTTACTAAGGACTGACCGTTTGTCCTCAGTCAGTGGGAGGTCTGGGGGGATGGTGAAGATGTGGCAGGGGTCAGTGTGGCTGTCTCCTCTGGGGTTGCTGGCTGCGGAGGTTGCGGGCGGACATGGTCAGCTTGGACTGGTTGGACCAAAGGCTCTGCTTCCATGCTGTATGACTCTACAAAGCTAAGAATTTAAGTATAATATTCTAAAATCCTGAGTTTACAATCCTAACTAGTCCAAACTTTCCTCAGAAGAGGAAGATATTAGATATTAGATATTAGAGAAAAATCTTTTCACACTGAGGCTGGTATATCTGGAACTCAACATCTAAAGAGTGGTAGAGGCAAGAACCCTCAAGACATTTAAGAAAATGAGCACTTGAAATCCAAGCATTCAAACCTATCAGCCAGGTGCTGGAAAATGGGGCTGGAATAGATGTTTGATGACTGGCATGGATAGAATGGACTTAAGGCACTCTTTCTACCCTGTAGAATCTCTACAAATCTATAACTCGATTTGTGTGGTGAACCCTTACAGAACTATCTCCGGTGCATTAACATCCTTTCTTAGATAAGAAGGTAAAATCCATATATGTTCTCCAACTCAGAAATGATCTGTATCGTTAACCATAAAATCCTACTTTTGCGTTCAATTATATATTAAAATTAGCTTTCTTAATTAATTGCTGTACCTGCACACAAGCATTCTTTAATTCACGCCTAGGGCACTCAGATTTCTCTCAGCTCTGAGCTTTGCAATGTCTCACCATTTAGATAATATGCTTTGTTTTATCCTTTGTGCCAAAAGAAACAATTTCACATTTTCCCACATTGTGCTCTATATATCACCTCTTTGCTCACTTACTTAACCTATCTGAACCTGTGGCTGTCTTTTTTATGTTATTTTCACAGCTTATTTCCTACGTATCTTTGTGTAATCAGTAAATTTAGCAACCATGTCTTAAACCCCTTCACCTGAGTCATTCATATAAACTGTAAACAACTGAGATCTCAGTACTGATCCCTGTGTCCCATGGCATACTGCATCTTGCCAAGCAGAAAATTATTCACTTATGTCTACCCTGCTTTGTGTTAATTAACCTATCTTCTATCTATATCAATGAGTTAGACCTACATCATGTGTTCTGATTTTCCACAATTACCTTTCATGTGGCACCTTACAAAATGTCTTCTAGAGATATAAATACAGTATATCCACAGGGTGCCCTCATCCACAGCACATATTACTCTATCAAAGAACTTCAATAAGCTGGTTAAACATGATTTTCCTGTCCCACTCTGCTTAATTACCTTTTTATGTGCTTAGGTGCAAGAATTTTAATGATAGCTTCAATCATCTTTTCCCATGATAGATATAAATCTAACTGGATTACAGTTTCATGTTTTCCGTCTCACTGCCTTTTTGAAGAAAGCAGTTGTCTTATCCATTTTCTAATCGAATGGAACCATCCTTGATTGTAGGGGGCTATAGAGAATTAAAATCAATACATAACCATCCAAATTAGCCACTGCTTTTTGATAGGTGAAGACGAAGTGAATTAGGACCCAAAGACTTGTCAGCCATCAACTCCAAGCTTTGCTGAATACATTTCCCCTTGTGATTGCAGTGTTCCTGAGATGTTCTTGTCTCCCTTCCATTTTCTGATTTAGTTATTCCTGCGTTGTTACCTCTCGCCTCTATCATGAAGAGTGATGTGAATTACCTGTTTGTTTCACCTAACATTTCCTTCTTTTCTATTATTGATTTCTTAGACGCACTTCCTTTAAGGCCAATGCTCACTTTGTTACCTTTTCTTCTTTGAATTTCTGTAGAAGCTATTACTATCTGTTTTTAAATTTCTAGCTAGCTTTATCCCCTACTTTAACTTCTTCCTCTTTATTTATCTTTTAGTGATTCTTTACTTTTTATTCAAGCAATTACAGTTCAGGTCCCAAATTCCAGTAGTTAGAATACTACTTGCAAAATTCCGAGGGACAGAATAAATTATAATTTGGAAAAGACACACATAAATTAAAGAAAATCAGTAAGGTTGACATTGTCAGGGAATAGATAGGGTTCTCTGCAACAGAGAGAAGCCTGAGGGCGATGTTGTCTAGCTGGTGCTAGAGTTAAGGACATCTCTTCTTTACTGAAGAGGAACTAGGAGTGAGTGAGAAAAGATCATGTTGTCATCGCCCTCATAATTGTCATTACGGACTAGGAACTTGCTGACAATGATCTTGTTTTGTGCACCTCCTTCGCAGCTGAGCACATAAAAAGGTAATTAAGCAGAGTAGGACAGGAAAATCATGTTTAACCAATTTGCTGAGGTACTTTGATAGAGTAATATGTGTTGTGGATGGAGGGGAACCTGTGGATATGCTGTACTTACATTTCTAGAAGGCATTTTGTGAGGTGCCACATGAAAGATTATTGTGGAAAATCAGAACACACGGAGTAGGGTTAACTCATTGATATAGATATAACCTTGTATGGCTCCCTCTGTTTAAAAGCACTCTATTATCTGTATGCCCTTGTTTGCTGCGATCTGCCTGTACTGCTTGCAAAATAAAACTTATCACTGTATTCAGGTACATGCGACTACAATAAATCAAATCAAGTCAAATCAAGTCACCCTTGGAATGACAAGCAGCTCAGTTTTAAATTACAAAGCAGAACAACAAAATAAATAATGTCCCACCTAGTACCTGGACAATGTGCAAATAGACATTAAGGAAATTAGATTAGAGAAGCGAAAGCCATGGCTGGAACATTGGTGTGAGAGAAATAGCTTCTGATTCATGGGGCACTGGCAACATTATTGGGGAAAGAGAGAACTGTTTCATTGGGATGGGCTTCATCTGAACTACATTGAGACCAATGTCTTGGCAAATTGTACAGCTAGTGTTGTAGCTCTGGCTTTAAGCTAATTAATGGGGATGATGGGGCGGGGGGGTGGTGGGAGGGTTCAATTGAGCAGAACTTTAAAAATCAAAAACAAACAAGAGAGTAGAAATGCAGGGTAGCGAAGAGTCAAGTGAAAAATAATCAATATGTGAAAGGAAAGAGTAGAAAATATGAGGAGAACAATGCAACAAAAATTAGAACTGGAATCAACAATAAAAGTGAAAAGGTAAAGCTTAAGGATCTGTATCTGGCTGCACTCAGCATTTGTAACAAAATTGATGAATTGATAGTGCAGATAAAATTGAGGTATTCCAGAATTATGGTTACAGGGTGACCAGGACTGGGAATTCAATTTTCAATGGTAATTGATGTTTTTGAAAAATAGGTAATAAGGAAAAGAAGGTGGGGAAGTGTTGTCAATATAGGGAAGGTACCGGTGCAGTGGTGAATAGAATGAGAATCAGGTTTATCATCGCATGTACTCTAGTAGAGGAATACAGGACTACAGCGAAAAGTATACAAATTTGCCAATCTGGCACTATGTTGGATACAAAGATACCTAGGTATAAAATCTGAAGTATAGATTAGAAAACTGAAGAAACAAAGGTAAAAGCTCAGCATTGACGGTCCCAAAGTTCAAAAGCAAGGTGTGTACGCTTGGCTTCCTCCAGGGCAGGAGCGCTCATGGGGTACTACCTCATGGGTGGGAGGGCTGTTGAGTCTGTGCGGGCCTCCAGGAGGCCAGGAGTCTGACTGAGGGATGTAGGTACGTAGAGAGAAAAAAAATTGCAAAAAGAAGGAAAAGAAGGAGAGAAACGGATGGAGCAGACAAGCTCAGGAATAGCGGAGTAGATGCTGCAGATCGTGATAGGAATGGGTTCATGTGGAAATAAGGAAAAGCAAGGAAAGAAATCATGGGGTGGGAGTTGTCAGTTGGCCACCAAAGAATTCCACCACTGTAGCACAAAGTACAGACCAGAAAATAATGGAAGCATGTGAGAAGGGTGCTTTAATTGTGATGGGTGGTTTAAATCAGCATATTGACTGGACAAATCAGATGGGCATGAGTAACACTGAAGTAAAATTTGTAGAGTGCATCATGGATTGTGTCTAAGAGCAATGTATTGTGCAACCTATCCAGGAGCAGACTACATTTGATGCACCGGTAAGATTAATTAGAGAACTCATGCTACAACTCATCCCTCACACTCCATCCCCGCAATAACAACCAAAGCAGAAACCCCCTAGTCCTTACATACCACCCCACCAATCTCCGGATCCAACACATCATCCTCCGACATTTCTGCCTTCTGCAATCCGACTTCACCAGCAAAGTCATTTTTCCATCCCCACCCTTATCTGCCTTCTGGAGGGACAACTCTCTCCGTGACTCCCTTGTCCACTCCACACTCCCCTCCAGCCCCACCATACCCGGCACCTTCCCCTGCAAGGGCAGGAAGTGCTACACCTGCCTCTACACTTCCTCCCTCACCCCCATCCCAGGCCCCAAAATGACTTTCCACATCAAGCAGATGTTCAGCTGCACATCTACCAATGTGGCATACTGCATCTGCTGGACCCGTTGTGGCTTCCTCTACATTGGGGAAGCCAAGTGGAGGCTTGGGGACCGTTTTGCAGAACACCTACGCTCAGTTCGCAATAAACAACTGCACCTCCCAGTCGCGAACCATTTTAACTCCCCCTCCCATTCCTCAGACAACATGTCCGTCCTGGGTCTCCTGCAGTGCTGCAACGATGCCACCCGAAGGTTGCAGGAACAGCAACTCATATTCCACTTGGGAACCCTGCAGCCCAATGGTATCAATGTGGACTTCAAAACTTCAAAATCTCCCCTTCCTCTACCACATTCTGAAACCAGCCCAGCTCATCTCTGCCTTCCTAACCTGTCCTTCCTCCCACCTATCCACTCCCGCCATCCCCAGCCCCACCCCTATCTCCTACCTACCAGCCTCATCTTGCCTCCTTGACCTGTCCATCCTGCCTGGACTGACCTATCCCCTTCTTAGCTCCTCACCTACACTTACCTTTACTGGCTCCATCCCTGCCTCTTTGACCTGTCTGCCTTCTCTCCACCTAGCTTCTCCTCTATCCATCTTTGATCCACGTCCCCCTCTCTCCCTATTTATTTCAGAATCCCCTTCCCCTCCCCAATTTCTGAAGAACGGTCTAGGCCCAAAATGTCAGCTTTCCTACTCCTCTGATGCCACTTGGCCTGTTGTGTTCATCCAGCTCCACACCTTGTAATCTTAGGTAAGGACCTTAAGGGTTATGGTTACAACATGGTGGAATTTCAAATTCAGTGTAAGAGACAGCATTCAGGTCACAGACAAGTGTCCTCAACTTATACAAAGGCAAATAGAGCAGGTTGAAGAAAATGTTGTCTGAAGTAGAAAGGGAAAATAAACTAGGGAAAGCCAGTCAATGAGCAGTGGCAAACATTTAAACAGCAATTCCAGAATGGTCAACAAATGTTTATTCCAGTCCAAAAGAACGACTTGATGAGGATAATGAACTACTAATGGTTAAGAATGTGATCCAAGAGAGCAGCTGATCAAAAACTAGGGCATTCGAAATGGCAAAAACTAATAGACAAAGGTTTGGTGAATTTGTTTAGAAACCAACTGTCGTTGACGGAAAAAATTACACAGAGGGAAGAATTTGATTTTGAAAAGAGGTTGGCAAGAACCATAGAAGCAAACAACAAGGACTATGGATACAAAGGCAAATGGATAAAAAGAGAGGGGAGCTAAAGTCAGCATGGGGCTCTTGGAGGAGTTGGTTGAAGAATTGACAGGAAACAGGGAAAAGGCAGATAATTTACTTTAATTTTTGTTTCATTCATCTACATTGTGGATGACACTGTAAATATCCACTAGGAAATTAGATAAACAAGGTGTTTGTGGAAGGAAAGGTCATGTCACAATTTTAATCTTGAGGGACAACATTTCTGCTGGACTAGCATAATTGAGGTATTTGAAGCGATAATTAAGGAGGATTGACAAAGGTAGCTCATTTGATGTAAGCTTCAAGAATTTAGCAAGGGCTTTTAATAAGATCTCATGTCACAGCCTATGAAAATAAAATCCTTTCTGGTAAAAATTAAAGAAGTGAAATAAACAGTTTCTCAAGGCAAAGTGGTCAGCGAGATCAAAACTGGCTCAGAAGCAGGGAACAAACTTGAATGATCAATGAGAATTTTGTGACTGGAAGGATCAGCACCATATCCTTTGTGTTTTGTGATATGCATCAAGGATTTATGCCTGAATGTAAGAATAAGACGTTTACAGATGGTGCAGAAATAATCATAAGTGACTGTATGATGTCCAATCTTCTGTGTTGATTTGAAAGGTGAAGGCTGTATAGCGTCAAGGTTTCATATTGCTTAACCTATGAGCTTATCAGAAATAAATTGAAATAAATCTAATCCTATTCAATTGATTTGTTGTTCAAAGTCTTTATATTGTGACTTTTACAGTGTTTTAACCCAAAATAGATCTTGACAATTTTACATTGATCTTAGACATTGAATGAAACTTTAATGTATATAAAGTTGAATGCAGCTCAAGCTGAGTTAATGGCCCAAATGTTGCTGTCAAAGAAACAGTGGAAGTAATACTGCTCACTGTTATTTATGTGCAAATGACACAGTAGCTTCACTGGAGAATACCTCATGATTAAATGCAAAAATTGAAAAGTTGTTGTGGGAGATATGTGTCGGCACCATAAGCTTTGTGGAAATAGCAGCCTGCTGTCTCACTTTTCATTCAGATGTATTTAGCTGTGTGGCGCCCTTGAAACTGTACTTTAGATATGAAGTAAGCTCACTGCAGGAAGTTAAGTGAAATCATTTCAAGCCTAAACATTTTTAAAATAATTTACCCATGGAATTTGGCCATTACTGGTTGGGCCCAGCGTTTATTGTCCGTCCCTTGTTTTCCTTGAGAAGTTGGTGGTGAGCTGCGTTCTTGAACTGCTGCAGGCCATGTGTCCTTAATAACACAATATTCTTAATTATAGCCAGTCAATTTCTCTGGCATTAGAAATGAATTGTCAAAAATGTAGGCTCCATTCTTTCATATTTTGGGTATAATTTATATTTTACAATGTAATTAAATGTCTTTTTTCACCTTTTTCTATCAATCTCTTTTCCCTATCTGTCATTCAATCTGATCTTCATCCCTTTTCCCATATGGGGTTTGACATTAAACTAGTGAACAAACAGAGCTTAATATTGATTGCTCAGACATTCTGCCATATACCTCACTGTACCTCAAGCATATCACTTAAGGATATACAAGGTTGCTTTCCCTGTTCACTCAGATTGAAAGTGTTCTGCAGAGGAAACTTCACCATTTCCATTACTCACATTCCTACTTTTAACATTGTACAAGCATGGGCTTATTTATTAGGAACTCAGCAGGACAAATCACAGTAAATAATAAAGTAAGTGGAAAATAACATGTAAAGTGAATGAAAGGAGAGTATGGACAGGTTGGCAAGTAGACTGTGATTGTCAAAATGTTACCATGGAGAATGTACCAGTTAAGGATTGTGTACAGTTAGCTGCCAAGCTTTATTTAAATTTTAAACATGGCAGGTTGACACTGATGTTTTAAAACTTAAACAAAGCTTGCCAGTTAACTGTCAATCATCATTAACTGGTACATTGTCTATGGTTATCTCTGTGCTATCAGCTTTCACTTGCCACACGATCAACACTCTCTTCACAAGCAGTGTAAATGTTGTTTTCTCTTTATTTTGGTATTTCACAAATAAATGGAAGATAAAATTTTCTAAGGAAATTTGTCCTTTATTAATGATAAGCAAGATCTGTATTCCCAAATAATTATCTATCATTAAAAATGGTGCAATTTTTAATCACTTAGTGAGGTATGAATATTGTAGATGTATTCTAGACAATTTAGCACTAACAGATTGATAGCCCAGGGTACTGTCAGGGCTGCAGTATTTTGGATGAAGTAGACATCCCATCTCCTCTCTCAAGTAAATGTAATAAGTCAAATGGAACTATTTGAAGAAGAACAGAAATTGAGTCTGTGCTGTTCTATAGCCAATATTTATCTTTTGACCACTATTGCTAAATATGATTATCTGCGGATTATCTCTTTGTTCCTTGTGAGATCTTGCGTTACATAATTGACTTGTGTTTTCTTGTCATAAAAGCAACAAACAGTTACACCATAGTATGAGCTGATTTGGTTTGTGTGTCAGTGCTGGGTCTCTGCAAGACTGATTTAGTGAGTGTCCTGGATCACAGCGTGTGCCCAAGCAGATCTTTTCAGATTCTGGTAAACATAATTAAGAGGAGGCTCGACCACAGCAATTTGCTTAAACATGAATGCTTATTAAGTAGTAATAAATTAATATAGCGGTTATAAAAAATGGAAGAGAAAAGAGAAAGAAAACAACAAGCCTTACGTTTTTCTAGATAAAGCAACAAGCCTCATGCCCTCCTGCCCATTAGGGGGCTCTCGGATGGTCTGGAGGCTTAAGTTCACCCTGGCACTGCCTGTGTTTCTGAGCCGAGGCGAAATCCAGAGACTTGGAATGGAGACTCTCTCTCTCACTTACAGTGTAACAAACAACCAGCGCAAAGAAAACAGATACAAAAAGTCAAAACTGCGAGCTGGTACAGATAACACAGGCTGGGAAAACAAGCTGCAGGCATCATCTTCGGCTCACAAAGGAGTGTGCACAGGACTCATTCAAGGTCATGCAGCTTGTAGAGCATTGCCAACAATTTAAGCCCTTCAGCCCATCCTACACAATCTATCTTCTCATGCAGCTGTCAAATATCATCATTAGCTTTTAGCCCTTCAGCCCATCCTATACAGTGTGTCCGTCTCTGTTGTCATTCTCCTTAGCCCTGTGATTTATTTTTGTCCCTTCAAGTGCTATTTCATTGCCTTTTGAAAGTCATGTTTGTGCAACATGCTCAGGGAGTGTGTTGCAGATTGTAATAATTTTCTGCATGAAAAGATTTTTCCTCAAGTATTACTTTTGAGTTCTTTCGTCATTCACCCTAAATCAGTATCCTCCGGGTCCTGATCTTTTTCTAAAGGGAAAAGTCTCTCCCCAACTACGCTGTATCGACACCTCACCATTTTGATCTTCAGGGGAGGAAAAGCAGCTTTGCCAATCCACCGGACATTTGGCTAATTTAGGAATTCTGGTCAACACGGATGAGTTGGACAGAAGGGCCTGTTTTCATGCTCTATGTCGCTGTGCCGTGACTATTTTACTCAACAACTGAAGCTCCTCATCTTTCTCATAATCCTTTTTTCACCCTCTCCAAGCCCTTCCTAAAGTGTGGTGTCCACATCTGGATACAATAATGCTTAATACAACGCATTATAACTTTATACTTCAAATTCCTCAGAAAGTGCATTGTGATCTGTGATTGTGAAAAGCAAAGTATAAGTGTTAGCTTGTTCTCTGTAACTTTATTAATAGCATTACTCATGTAGGGGTGTTTTGAATAGAC
The DNA here is from genome assembly GCF_030684315.1 of Stegostoma tigrinum. NCBI lineage: Eukaryota > Metazoa > Chordata > Chondrichthyes > Orectolobiformes > Stegostomatidae > Stegostoma > Stegostoma tigrinum. The sequence goes on along the minus strand of NC_081359.1, from coordinate 5,892,913 downwards.
CACTGACCACCTGGATACTCTTATCTGAATTCTGCATACAGTGCAGAAATTTGCCTTGGAAGTTCATTGACTTAATGTGCTATTTCCCTCATCATAGATATATCCTGAACTGCTGAGTATTTTTAGCATTTTCTGTTTATTTGTTAGATTTACAGCTTCTGTTGTATTTTGAATCATGGAATCCCTACTGACTGGAAGCAGGCCATTTGGCCCACTGTGTTCACACTGACTCTCGAAAGAACATTGCACCCAGAACCAAACCCCTTCCCTATCGCAGTAGCTCTGCATTTTTCATGATTAATCCACGTAGCCTGCCCCTCCCTGAACACTATGGGCAATTTATTATGGCCAATCCATCGAAGCCTGCACGTCTTTGGACTGTGGGAGGAAATCCATGCAGACAGGAGAAGAATGTGCCAATTCCACATAGTCACCCAAAGCGAGAATCGACCCCAGGTCCCTGGTGCTGTGAGGCAGCAGTGCTTACCACTGAGCCCCCATGATGCCTGCTTGCCTTTATGCTAGATAAATGACACAAAGTAGAGCATTGGTTTTGTTGCCTGAATGCAGAAATGGTCTCAAATTGGGAGTATCGCATTCAAACAAATTTGATTTCCAGCCACTTGTGTAAAACCTGAGCTGCTGGTGTATTTTCTTCCTCAGCAGGCTGCTCACTAACAGGTTATTCAATGTTCAAGCCTTGTCAGCAATAGCTTCAAACTTCATGCTGGAGAAATTGCATAGCACCTGCTGAGAGGCTTTTTTTTCGACATTCATTCACGGCATAAGGGCATCTCTGGTTAGGCAGCATTTATTGCCCATTCCTAATTGCCCAGAGGGCAATAAAGAGTCAACCACATTGCTGGAGGCCAGACCAGGTAAGGATGGCAGTTTCTTTCCCTGAAGGACTTCAGTGAACCAGGTGGGTTTTTCTTACAATCAACAATGGATTCACGGTCATCATTAGACTCTCAATTCCAAATATTTATTGAATTCAAATTCCACCACCTACCAAGGTGGATCTTGAATGCTGGCCCCCAGACTATGACCTGGGTCTCTGGATCAACAGTCCAGTGATAATGCCACTAGGCCATCACCTCCCAGGATTAAACCTGCTACATATGAATGAGAAAATAATCAAGTCTTACTTATGCAGTGGTGGTTAGTTCCAGGTTTACACTATGAGCAATGAAGCTGAAGGGATCAAATCTAGTATCTCTGTAAGACATCAATTTAGCAAAAAGCAAAATTCCTCATTTACATCTGTAATGATTCATCATTTTAGCCAAGTGATGCTTGGGAATCCCCTGATCCAATTTTAAATCAACAGCATCCAGGCATTCTTCGTCACTGAAATGAGACCTTATTACTTTCAATTTCCATCTCTGAAGTGGGGACAGTAATGTCTGATTTCAACCCCTAATCTGGTTAGTTAATTGGTTTCCCAAGTCTTGTTACAATTTCTTGCAACTTTAGTTGTTTATTTTTTTCTTGATCAAGCATGTTTAGCGTTTTTCCCAGATGAGTATGTGTTTGTGTCCACCAGAAGGTATACTGGGTTAAAGGGCTGTTTGAAGTAGTTTGCTTTCACCAATTCTCTTTTGTCTTGACATTGTCTTGGGCCTATCTAGTGATTCGTGACAGATAATATACCACCATACATTTTTGTCATGGTCAATTGCATCACAAGTCAGCAAGCCTTACTTCGATGAAATCTGTTTTTGTTCCATGTAGTAATGAGCTATGTGGCATTTTCTACAACATCAGGATGTCTTAAAGCTCTTCATTGTGAACAAAGTATTTTAGTAGTTTTATCATCCTTGGTGGACAAATATAGAAATGATGATATACCCAAACAGAGAACTCAGGATATCTTAAAAAAACACATTTTGCAACCAATGAGAATCTATAGAGGTGTAGCCACTGTTGTAAGAATCAGTTCGCAACAAACTACTGCACCTCCCAGTCGCAAACCATTTCCACTCCCCCTCCCATTCTTTAGATGACATGTCCATCATGGGCCTCCTGCAGTGCCACAATGATGCCACCCGAAGGTTGCAGGAACAGCAACTCATATTCCGCCTGGGAACCCTGCAGCCTAATGGTATCAATGTGGACTTCACCAGTTTCAAAATCTCCCCTTCTCCAACTGCATCCCTAAACCAGCCCAGTTCGTCCCCTCCCCCCACTGCACCACACAACCAGCCCAGCTCTTCCCCTCCATCCACTGCATCCCAAAACCAGTCCAACCTGTCTCCGCCTCCCTAACCTGTTCTTCCTCTCACCCATCCCTTCCTCCCACCCCAAGCCGCACCCCCATCTACCTACTAACCTCATCCCACCTCCTTGACCTGTCCATCTTCCCTGGACTGACCTATCCCCTCCCTACCTCCCCACCTATACTCTCTCCACCTATCTTCTTTTCTCTCCATCTTAGGTCCGCCTCCCCCTCTCTCCCTATTTATTCCAGAACCCTCACCCCATCCCCCTCTCTGATGAAGGCTCTAGGCCCGAAACGTCAGCTTTTGTGCTCCTGAGATGCTGCTTGGCCTGCTGTGTTCATCCAGACTCACATTTTGTTGTCTTGGATTCTCCAGCATCTGCAGTTCCCATTATCTCTTTATCAGCTTTAGTGCCAGCTTTGGTACAAGGATAGCCCCTTGAAGTTTAATATTTTGGTTCCTTTGCAGAAATTTCGTCATCAACGGAAATTGATAATCCAGGACACTGTCAGAGCTGCAGTATTTTGGATAAAGCAGACATCCCACTTCTCTCTCAATTAGATGTAACAAGACCCATGGAACTAATAGAGGAAGAGCAAAGATCTCTCTGCTGTGTCATGATAGAAAAACTCAGCAGATCAGACAGCAGGCGCAAAGAGGAAAACAGAGCATTTTCGTCAATGAACTTCCATGGCAAATTTCTACACAGTATGTAGAATTCACGAGAGTACTGTGCTGAGTTTGTTAATATTCTGTTTCAAGTAAATAATGCTATTGATAAAGTTACAACAATAAAGTAGCTGCAATACCAGTCCTATTGCCTTCTAAATATTGAACTTCAGTGATTTGGGAAGTGCTACCAAAAAGAGGTTTGCGTTCAGTTCACCAGATGGTTGTGGCAGATGGGGTGAATCACAAGCACATATAAAAGTTTAACTGATAAATACAAAGAGACGTTTGATCAAGGGTGATGGTGGAAGGTTGCTTTTCAGAATGCAGGTCTGTGGCCAGCATTACGCCAGATGGGATGGCCTTGGGTCCACCTGTTTTTTGTCATATATATGAATGATTTGGATGTGAACATAAGAGGTATGTTTAGTAAGTTTGCAGATGATAACGAAATTGGAGGAATAGTGGACAATGAAGAAGGTTACCTCAGAATACCATGGAACCTTGGTCAGATGTGCCAATGGGCTTAGGAGTGCGAAATGGAGTATTATTTAGATAAATATGAGATGCTGCATCTGGGAAAGACAAATCAGAGCAGGACTTATACAGGGTTAACAAAGTGTGGAGCTGGATGAACACAGCAGGCCAAGCAGCATCTAAGGAGCACAAAAGCTGACGTTTTGGGTATAAACCCTTCATCAGAAAAGGGGGATAGGCAGAGGGTTCTGAAATAAATAGGGAGAGAGGGGGAGGTGGATCGAAGATGGATAGAGCAGGTGATAGGTGGAGAGGAGACAGGCAAGTTAAAGGAGCAGGGATGGAGCCTGTAGAGGTGAGTATAGGTGGGGAGGAAGGGAGGGGATAGGTCAGTCCAGGGAGGACGGACAGGTCAAGGGGTCAGGATGAGATTAGTAGGTAGGAAATGGAGGTGCGGCTTGAGGTGGGAGGAGGGGACAGGTGAGAGGAAGAACAGGTTAGGGAGGCAGGGATGAGCTGCGCTGGTTTTGGGATGCAGTGGGGGGAGAGGAGATTTTGAAGCTGGTGAAATCTACATTAACACCATTGGGCTGCAGGGTTCCCAGGCGGAATATGAGTTGCTGTTCCTGCAACCTTCAGGTGGCATCATTATGGCACTGCAGGAGGCCCAGGATGGACATGTCATCTAAGGAATGGGAGGGGGAGTGGAAATGGTTCACAACTGGGAGGTGCAGTTGTTTACTGCAAACCGAGCAGAGCTGTTCTGCAAAGCGGTCCCCAAGCCTTCGCTTGCTTTACCCGATGTAGAGGAAGCCACACCGAGTACAGCGGATGCAGTATGCCACATTGGTAGATAGGCACGTAAACATCTGCTTGACGTGGAAAGTCTTCTTGGGGCCTGGGTTGGGGGTGTGGGAGGAGGTGTGGGGGCAAGTGTAGCACTTCCTGCGCTTGCAGGGGAAGGTGCCGGGTGCGGTGGGGTTGGAGGGGAGTGTGGAGTGGACAAGCGAGTCACAGAGAGAGAGGTCTCTCCGGAAGGCAGACAAGGATGGGGATGGAAAAATGTCTATGGTGTTGGGGTCAGATTGTAGGTGGCGCAAGTGTCGGAGGATGATGCGTTGTATCCGGAGGTTGGTGGGGTGGTATGTGAGGACAAGGGGGATTCTCTTTAGGCGGTTATTGCAGGGACGGGGTGTGAGGGATGTGTTGCGGGAAATGCGGGCGAAACGGTCGAGGGTGTTCTCGAGCACTGCGGGGTGGTGGGGATGTTGCGGTCCTTGAAGAACGAGGAAATCTGAAATGGACAGGAGTGGAATGCCTCATCCTGGGAGCAGATGCGGCGGAGGTGAAGGAATTGGGAACAGAGGATGGAATTTTTACAGGAAGGTGAATGGGAGGAGGTGTATTCTAGGTAGCTGTGGGAGTTGGCAGGCTTGAAATGGACATCTGTTTCTAGGTGGTTGTCTGTGATGGAGACAGAGAGGTCCAGGAAGGTGAGGGATGTGTTGGAGATGGTCCAGGTGAACTTGAGGTTGGGGTGAAAGGTGTTGGTGAAGTGGACGAACTGCTCAAGCTGCTCTTGGGAGAACGAGGTGGCGCCGATACGGTCATCAATGTAACGAAGAAAGAGGTGAGGTTTAGGGTCAGTGTAGTTACGGAAGAGGGACTGTTCCACATAACCTCCAAAGAGGCAGGCATAGCTTGGGCCCATGTGGGTACCCATGGCCACCCCCTTTGTCTGTAGGAAGTAGGAGGAATCGAAAGAGAAGTTGTTGAGGGTGAGGATGAGTTCAGCTAGGCAGGTGAGGGTGTCAGTGGAGGGGGACTGGTTGGGCCTGTGGGACAGGAAGAAGCGGAGGGCCGTTAGGCCATCTGCATGGAGAATGCAGGTGTATAGGGACTGGATGTCCATGGTGAAAATGAGGTGTTGCGGACCGGGGAATTGAAAGTTCTGGAGGAGGTGGAGGGTGTGGGTGGTGTCACGGAAGTAGGTAGGAAGTTCCTGGACCAAGGCAGAGTAAACGGAGTCCAGATAGTTGGAGATGAGTTCAGTGGGGCAGGAGCAGGCAGAGACAATGAGTCGTCCAGGGCAGTCAGGATTTTGGGAAGGAGATAGAAGCGGGCAGTGCGGGGTTGGGGAACAATGAGGTTGGAGGCTGTGGGTGGGAGGTCACATGAGGTGATGAGGTTGTGGATGGTTTGAGATGATAAGGTCCTGGAGAGTGTTTCTGAGCAAAGAGACCTTGGGATGCACGATTCATAGTAGCTTCAAAGTGGAGTCCCAGGTAGACAGGATAGTAAAGGAGGTATTTGATATATTTGCCTATCATTGGCCAGTGCATTGATATAGGTGCTGGGAGGTTATATTGCTACTGTACAGGACATTGGTTCGGCCACTTCTGGAAGACTCAGTTCAATTCTGGCCTCCTTGTTATGGGAAGGATATTGTGAAACTTGAAGGGGTTCAGAAAATATTTATGCGCATGTTGGGCTTGGAGTGTTTGAGCTCTAGGGAGAGGCTAAATAGGCTGGGGCTATTTTTCCTGCAGTGTTGGGGGCTGTGGGTAACCTCATAGAAGTTTATCAAATCATGACAGGCATGGACAGGGTGAATAGCTAAGGTCCTTTCCCTGGAGTGAGGGAGTACAAAATTAGGGGGCATAGGTTTAATTTGAGATGGGAAAGATTTAAAAGGGACCTAAGGGGCAACATTTTCACACAGAGGGTGGTGAATGTATGGAATGAGGTGCCAGAGGAGATGGTGGAGACTGGAACATTACAACATTTAATGGGTACCATGGATGGGTATACAAACAGGAAGGGTTTAGAGGGATATGGGCCAAATGCTGGCAAATGGGACTAGATTAATTTAGGATATCTGTTAAGCATGGGCAAGTTGGGCTGAAGGGTTTTTTTCCATGATGTACAGTTTTATGTCTTTGACTCCATGACTCTAATTTATGCACAGTTAGATCTGTCTAATTCCAGCAGGATAAATTAACAGCAAAGTAAGGTTGCTCAATGGAGAAAATTTTAGCTAGGATAAGTGCCCTTTTGCCCAAATTGTGCAACGGGACCTGAGAAAGCAGACACAATCATTGTTTAGCTTCTGTTCTGAGAGCAGTCCAATGTCAGACAATATAGTGCCTCTGGAATACATCTTAAGCACGATACCTGCTGACTCAAAGGCAAGAGCTAAACCAAGGCTGCCCTTTAATAGATGTCAATTTGTTATTGTTGTTACAGAGCTATTTTTGCACATTTTCAACAGAGAAGATGGGTGGTTAGCACTGTTGACTCACCGTGGCCCAGATTCAGTTCTAGCCTTAGGCAACTGTGCGGAGTTTGTACATTCTCCCTGTGTCTGTGTGGGTTTCCTCTGGAAGCTCCAGTTTCCTCCCACAGTCCAGAAATGTGCACATTAGGTGGATTAAGCATGCTAAATTGCTCTGTTGTGTCTAGGTCTAGGCTTAGTGGGTTAGCCATAGTAAAAGTGGGCTTAAGGGAAGAGTGTGGCAACCTGAGTGGGATGTCCTTTGGTGTAGCAGATTTGATGCGCTGAATGGCCTAATTCTGCTCCTGTATCTTTTGATTTTATATGTTAATAGTTTTAGGTTTCTTAGGAGGCTCAGTGCAGATTTGATGGGTCAAATGGCCTCTTTCCACATGGTAGAGGTTCAATGTGGTGCTGTTCATGGTCTTTGTCATATCTTTTGGCCAGGGTCACACTCCTTTCCTTATAATTCCTGTAATTCATCATCACCAAATGCAATTATGTCTTAATCATCTATAGTGATTTTGTTTTCTTTCCAGAGCAGAATGGTTGAAGTGTTCTTTCAAGTTTTTTTTTATTATTGTACTGTGGACACCTTGACAATGAAGTGACATGATACAATTTCCATTCTCTGAGGTAAACCATGACTTATTTTCTGAAAAAATAAATATGCAATATTCCTTGTATTGCAAATTACGTTTTGAATAATCTCATTATAACTTCTCAATACAGAGGTTGCAAAGCCAATAAATCTCAATAATTCAAATCATATTCAATAGAGATCAGAAAGCCATCATCATTAAAAACGAACAAAATTGATTCCAATCTGTCTACACAATCAGATACCATATAAAGTAATGATCAGAGATAATGGGAACTACAGATGCTGGAGAATCCAAGATAACAAAGTGTGAGGCTAGATGAACACAGCAGACCCAGCAGCATCTCAGGAGCACAAAATCTGATGTTGCGAGCTTAGACCCTTCATCAGAGAGGGGGGTGGGGAGAGGGTTCTGAAATAAATAGGGAGAGAGAGGGAGGCGGACCAAAGATGGATAGAGGAGAAGATAGGTGGAGAGGAGAGTATGGGTGGGGAGGTAGGGAGGGGATAGGTCAGTCTGGGGAGGATGGACAAGTCAAGGGGGTGGGATGAGGTTAGTGGGTAGGAAATTGAGGTGCGGCTTGAGGTGGGAGGAGGGGATAGGTGAGGGGAAGAACAGGTTAGGCAGGTGGGGACGAGCTGGGCTGGTTTTGGGATGCTCTCCTAGGGCACTGTTACTGCAGTGGTAGGGTGGCATGGTGGTTCAGTGATGGGATGGCATGGTGGTTCAGTGATTAGTGCTGCTGCCCTCAGCACCAGGGGCCCAGGTTCAACTCCATCCTCAAGCGACTGTCTATGTTGAGTTTGCACATTCTCCCCATGTCTGTGTGGGTTTCCTCCGGGTGCTCCAGTTTCCCCCCACAGTCCAAAGATGTGCAGGTTACATGGATTGGCCAAGCTAAATTGCCTATGGTGCCCAGAGTTGTGTAGGTTAGGTAGATTAGCAGTAGGGAATGCAGGATTACAGGGATGGGTTGGGGGTAAGTCTGGGTGAGATGCTCTTTGGAAAGTCAGTGTAGGCCTAATGGGTGGAATGACCTGTTCCCACACTTAAGGGATTCTATGATTTTATGTTTGTTAACAAATAAATATTGACCAGGACAGACAGAAGGTCTTCTCTGTTCTCATTCTTTCTACCTTGGGATATATCGGTGAAGATTGACCAGAATTGGAATGTCTCACCTGATAAAAGCAGCCTGGAGTTTTTTTTTTGTCATTGAGGCTGTACCTCAAGTCTGGAAACTTCCCAGCTTACTGTGCTGACCTTGGTCAGAGGGACTGGCAGGATCATTGTTGCAGTCAGAGGCTAGGGGTGGGGGTGGAAGGTTCAGGACTGGCTGCAGGGGCAGGGAAGACCCAGGTCAGTCACTCCCAGCAACTGACCAAGGGCAGCCAGAGGGGTCACCGAGAGCCAAGGGACATTTGATAAAATGACTGTCTCTGTTCTGTAGGACTTCAAGCCAGACATTTGGCTGCAGTTTCAGACTTCCAATTTTCACCCCTCACATACCATTCCCCCCAACCCTGCCACTTTTCTCCCATGAAACCTCCGCATTGCCATGCCAATGTAAAGCCCATTCAAGCCCCAATTCACCCCAGGGCCCCTTAGAGCCTGATATGAAACTGGAGATGCAGCCAGGCTCCACAGATGTGGAGGTGCCAGTGCTCAACTGGAGTGGGCAAAGCCAGAAATCACATGAGGCCGAGTTATTATCCAACCAGACAAAGGAGCAGTGCTTCGAAAGCTTTCGATTTTAAATAATCCATTGGGTTATAACCTGGTGTCATGTAACTTCTGGCTTCGAATTCATGACACCATGTAGTTTTAGTTGGTGCTATTTGCTCAATAATAAATACAGCACAGTAGATTTTTCCCTCGGCAGTCTATAGCTTCATATTTACCAAGTGCATTGATGATTACTAGACTTGAAAATCATGTACTTTTTCTGACTAAGGGACCTGTTGCCTTCAACATTGTTAACTTTTCAATCCTGCTTTTGATTGCAACATGTACTTTCTCAGCAGCGAAATGAAACATTATGACACTATTCTTGGTGATCTTTCTTCAAGACAGTTCATTCTTTGCAAAGATATTAATACTAAAAGCTGCCATTCTTGCTTCAGTTAGAGCTAAAAAAAATGTACATATATGTGTATATGCTAAGCCTGTTTTTGCGTTCAGTTTTCACAAAATACAAATTCAGTGTGGGATTTTCTCGCCATACATTTTTCTTTGCAGGGTTATCATTTTAGGTGAAGTGGGTAGGTAGGAGAGTGAGTGGCAGATCAGGGATTCATCCAATCTCGGATGGTGGTCACATCTTGTTAAGGCTGTATACAACTGGTCAGGAGGGATGGTTAGGATGGGAGGGGGTTGGAGTTTTGTGCAAAATATTTGGGACAAAAGTAGCATAGATTACTGCAAAGAGATGGGGTTTAAAAAAAGTCCTCAAGGGATTTTGTTGTATGAGAAACTACTCTTGTGAAGTAGTTGCATGGACCAAGTTTGGAGAAGTGGTAGCCAAAGGTAGCTGGGGAAAACATTGTGGCTCATGTTGGAAATGCCCTTATTTTTGAGCTAGAGAATCCTGAGTTTAAGTCCCACTTTAGCACCTACGCATAAAAACAAATTGGCGGGCGCAATGATTAAACAGTTCTTCGCATTTTCCACTGCAATACAAGTGGTTGATTGGCAGGCCTTCTTTGAAACAAGTGAATTTTAAGAAATTTGGCAGAATGCAAGTATGTAGTTAAATGATGCACCATAAGGCTGTGGCCAAAATGCAGGGACTGATTTATCTTTTCAGGGTCAACATAATGGAATTTCATTACACGTTTGGACTGAGCCTGCCTCAAGCCTATGCTCTGACTGTGCTCAGTTTTCTGAGATTAAATCAATAATTTTAGTGGGTTCTGGAGCTTTTCATATGATCGTCAGGCAGCCCAGCTGAGTTATGATGGAGAAAAATAAGGCTCAGGAAACTGCCACACTGTAAAGTTTCCCAATGAGCCAGTTGAAGGCTTAAATTTTCTCCCTGGATTCCCCATACCATCATATGTAATGAATTCTTGATGCTCAGAGTCAAATACTTGCAAATGTGTGATGCATAGCAGAGTCCTTGAAGAGGTATAAATGCAAACAGAAGCAAAAAGGCAAACTTACCTTGGGACCATTTGGTGGCAGGAAGGATGCTGTTCAGCTTATACAGTGACCTTACAATGTAAGACATGGGCCATTTTAACTAGATGGTCATATTTAAATATTTCTCATCTAAAGCCAGAACAATATGTGTTGACAAATGGGAGCTATTGATGCTAATGGCACAAAAAACCATCACCTAGCACAAAACCAATAGTTGGTGGGGGTAGGGGGGTGGTGGGGGGTGGGGGGTGGGGTTGGGGGGGGTGAGGGGCAGGAATTTTCAATGAGATGTCACCAAAAGGGGGTCTGCAAATTTGTGAAAGTTCAAGGATTTTTTGCAAGGGCCCTGAGAAAGATTCCCGCTCCTTTTGCTCAACAAAGAGCCCCAATGGGAAAAGGGGAGGATGTCCCAAAACATACTGTGGCATCTTCTCATCATTCCATCTCCAGTCTCCAAAAATTGTGTCAGGGTAGAAATGCCGTCATTCGTCTCCATAATACAAAATACAGCCCTGATTGGGATAGGTACCATTCAAGTGTCCAATTAGAGACAGGTTAATACAATCCATGAAGAAAGAGCAAGTTAACGTTCTGAGTCTAGACGAAGAGGCATCTAGCTGCCTGACCCACTGTGATTTCCAGCATTTTTTGTTTTAGTGCAGATTCTAACATCTGCAGTAATTTGCTCCTACAGATTGATATGATGGTGACGCTTAACACACCATCTTAAAAAGCCCCACTCCCCAAAGTGTTCCATTCCCAGTAGGTAGGGGGACACTGAAATGGGTCTCACCTCATGGGATACAAATAAAAAAACATAACAGCAGAATAGGAAAAGTTCAAGAAAACAAGTACAAACTAACAGATAATTTCCATTTCTATAGCCACATAGCTAACTGTTTTCTATTGATCCATTCTGTTGCAATTTTATTTTTCTCACTATCTTGAGATACTTTTCCATTCCTGCGTGAACTTTGGAAGAAGCAGCATTGAAGTGGAATCCCTTGATCTTTTTACTTGAGTCAGCATGCTGCTACTTTTGTGAGGCCCAGGGGAGAAGCAGTGGGAAAGAAAAGCCATTTGCTTTTCACAGCACTGACATCTATCTTATGGAACACAAGAGGATGTAGGCCCTTGTTCTGATAGGTCCAGCTGTGTCTATTCAAGGTTTCAGTCACCAATGGTGATGACACTTAATCAATATGAAAATACTTACAGAGAATATAAATGGAACATTTTTTTTCATTGCTAATGGCATGATATAAAATGCACTGAAAAACATAACTTGTGCAACAATTAATGAGTAGGAAAATATTGAGTTGGAAAAACTTGGATTCATACAGCACTATATCATAACCCAGGGGTGTCTCAAAGCATATTGCTATCAATGAAAAACAGTCACTATGTTGACTGGTTGAAACATTATATAGCTAGTTTGCACATCACAAACTCTCACACAAATAGTGATTTAAAAAAATACTCATACATAGGATGAAGGGTTTGCTGGCTAAGCCCACATTTAATACCCTCCCTAATCACCCAATTAAGAGTCAACCAGATTGTTGTAAGTCTAGAGGCCAGACTCAATAAAGATGCAAGTTTACTTCCCTTAAAGACATCAGTGACCCACATCTGTTTCTCGAGACTTGACAACATGGTCATCATTCGTCTCTTCTAGATTTGTATTGGATTCCAATTCAGCTACCTGCTATAGCTGGATTTGAACCCAGATCCCCGAAATACTACCTGGGTCTCTGGATTAGTAATAATACTACTGGGACGTCAGCTGCCCAACATGCTTGCTAGCATGCACAGGAATAGAGTCCTCAGTTACAGCACTGAGTTTGAAGCCTGGATTAATGGCCTGAACCCATAACCCTCTGACATAGATGCAAGAGAAACTGCTATTTCAAGAGTTAACGCTATTTTTCAGACTGACTTTCCTGCCGTGGAACCTTAAAGTCGAATGCTCTGGGAAAGTGGGATCAACTCTCGTGCGAGCAAGTGGAGTAATTTTAATTTAACAGAAATCCAGGGCTAAGTCTGACTATTTTTTCAGTTGTAGCTGTAGCTTGCTAAATTCCTCACAATCAAATTATCTTCCCCGCCCGCATGGTGTCTCACATATCCACTATCTGCCCACCACATACCACATGCCATTTCTAGAACAGCTCAGCACTCAGTGGATATTCTTTATTCACTGGCATCTCTAGTGCACATGTCATCTCAAAAAGTCAGTGGTGCACCTGGACAAAGTAATGTCAGTCCAGAGCTGTCCTGCAAGTTTCCTTACATTTGCCGATAGACATGGCAGATGGGGAAAATTGGCATCCCACTTTGTGGGCAGCGGCTCGGGGTCCTGCTGGGCAGGTTGGTGCTGGAGTGACACTTCCTTCATCCCAAGGAGCGGAGGTGGAAGCCATGATAACAGCCTGTGTCAGCCTGGTCCCAGGTTGCCACCCGGGTTGAAGAAATGTCAATCACCTGCAGGAATGCCAAACACTGTGAGAAGAATTTCAATAACTTTCTCCATTCTGCCAGTGTATGAGCTGCCATCTTCTCTCCAATACCTCACACTCATTCTATCTCTGTTAATGTACCCACCTTTCACCTCGACTCAAGCTCGACCACTCTCCATATTACTTCCAACATCTTCACTCACTTTGACTTATCCCTTGTCTTGCCATCTCTAACACTTCAAGGTTTCTGGGCTGCACACTCTCTTGCTTCACACATCTCCCCAAATGAGCTGACAGTAATAGCAGTACCTCTCTTTCATCTCCCATAGTACCTGTATCTCTCTCAATCCGGGAGGAATACAGTTACAAAAGGGCAAGAAGAATCAGGATAGATGGTTTGCTGCCCATCATTCAACTTCAGCTCCCCTTCTGAGGGGAAGATCCTTACTCGGTGTGCCCCAACTAGGGCCTGGACTGGTATCAAATGCTACACCTAGAGTGAATCACTGAGTTAAGAATAACCCTTGTCCAGACTGAGACCTGTTGTCAAATATGACAAGCTTCATGGTTTTGCATCTGTGCTAAATGGCACAGCAAGAGATCAACAAAATGAGCCAGATATCTCTGGCTGAGGGGACAAAGCACAAAAATGTGGGGGCAGCAATGCAAGTTTGCTGTGAGCTCAGATAAGCTCAGAATGAGTGAATGCTTTGACAGTCAATGAAGAGTATGGATGAAGGCGCTGTGGGGATGTGGGGAGGATTGGACCAATGGTCTCCAGGAGGAAATAGTCCCTGTGAAAGGTTGACAAAGGAGGTCAGGGGAATACGTGTTTGGTGGAGGCATTCTGCTAAAGGTGGTGGAAATGGCAGCGAATGACCTTTGGAAGTCGCGGCTGGTGGGATAGAAAGTGAGGACAGAGGCTAGGGGTTTAAGAGGTGGTTGGTGCAGGGCCCTCTCAGTGTTCTGGGAAGGAGGAAAACTAGTGAGAACTGAAGTTTGGGCAATGTGTTGGACATGGCTAGAAGCCCTGTCAATGAGACTAATATGGCCTCCTCAGTTGAGGAAAAAGGTCTGAAACACCTGCAGAAGGCGGCATTGTCAGAAAAGATGCAATAGGGACAGAGAAGCTGGGAGAATAAATGGAGTTCTTACAGGAATGAGGGTGCGAGGATGTATAGTCAAGGTAACTGTGCAAGTCAGTGAGTGTGTAGTGGACATCAGAGGTCAGTCTATCCCCAGAAAAGGAAACAGAGTGTCTTTAGTGTACTGAGACTGCCTGAGTATAATGGAGAGCCAGTGTTGTAGGGGATACACTTCCCAAAGCAGATCATAACTGAGTGCCCCGCCCTTTGTCATGAGCATTGAAAATGTATGATCTGGTGAATTATTCCTTTAAACTAAAGAGGACATCAATTCTCAAGATTGTGTAATTTGAGTTCCGAATTTGCAGCTCAGTTTGGAGACATGCCTATGTGACTCAAAGTGCCATGTGAATAGGAATTAAGAATAGAGAGCGAACCTTCAACAGCAATCTATTGAGCACTCACTGGCAGTTTTTGACACCATTCACAGAAACTCGGAGGAAAAGCTAATGTGAAATCACAGAAGACAACAATTGGAACTTTCCCTGGAACTGGTCTTACCTATTTCATAGAAAACAACAGAGTGTAGCAATAAACGTTAATGGCGAAATAGCTTTACCAGGGCCAAGTAAATGATGTAAAGGGGATAGTTACAAGAAACCTTCGAATTCAGGATGACCCGACCTGTTGTGATCTGAAGGAGATGGGGATGCATTGAGGTCTTCTTTGGAAGGAGGGTATTGATTGTTTTTGAAAGATCTTAGGCAGATTAGAACAGTTGTTTAAGAATCCAGGAAGTTATGAGCCAATGTGGGAAGGATTCATGAATCTCGATGGGAAAGCGTGGAAAGTTCTTTACACAGAGGGTGGTGGGCCCCTGGAACGCGTTGCCAGCGGAGGTGGTAGACGCAGACATGTTAGCGTCTTTTAAGATATATTTGGACAGGTACATGGGTGGGCAGGGAGCAAATGGACACAGACCATTAGAAAATAGATGACAGGTTAGACAGAGGATCTTGATCAGCGCAGGCTTGGAGGGCCGAAGGGCCTGTTCCTGTGCTGTAGGTTTCTTTGTTTCTTTGTTTCTTTGAAAGCTAGCAATATTCTGTCAATGCCACGTAACTGCCAATAACATGGTGTAGAGTAAGAATTTTGTAAGGTGTAATCTGGTTGCATTATTTAGTTAGTGCAAGACTTAACCTTCTCATTAGTTTGTTGTATTAGTTTCCGTATTAAATAATTCAAAATAAATTGATGGAAATTATCAGCAATTCTGGCAGCTGCCGTGGAGAGAAATGAGAGTTGACGTTTCAGGTCCAGTGACCCTTCTTCAGAACTATGAGGTGGTTCTGAGGAGACCTGCTAGCCATGTTCAGCAATTTCTGTTTTTGTTCCTGATTTCTACCATCTACAGCTCTTTCATTTTTTGCCGATTAATTAATGTTGGATTAATTTCAGTTTGCTCATTCAATAAAAAACCTTTATTTTGAGAAGCTATGCCTTCTAGCTATGTCTGTTGGCATTGTGGAGATTTCTCCCTTTAAAACCTTCGGTCTCTACATGGCTCACAACACCTTTGCTGAGGACAACCTGAGCTCTCACAGTGCTGTTTGCCATGTCCTGCTCGTGGCTGCTAAAGCCTGTGGTCTTGAACCTCTTCACCTTTGGTATTTTTTAAGAAGCAGCATTTGAAATTGATAGTGTCATTCAGGCAGAAGGTATCTGTTGCACCTCACAGGTCAGCGAAAACCTGTTTGTGGGATCTGACCAAACCAATGGTTTCTTACAGCAACAAACGACAGTGTGACTCACTGTAATGGCTGAACATACAGTGGCAGAGCTTCATGTACTGCATCCATTCAGGAGGAGAGAGAGCAGCCAATGAGGACATCAATGCAAAGGGTTTCTATCAAACTTTGATTAATTCCATTCTTCCTTACAATGTATAATTAACATCCGTCCTGTGTACTCGCGGTCTTTCTTGAAATATCATTGCTTCCTATCACTGCTCCTGTCTTTTCACATTTGTTATTACAAGATGTAAGCTCAGGTGTCTTGAGTCATAACTCAATATCTCCAGTACAGTTAATGTATAACAATTTGCACAAGTAGAAATGAAAGCTGCCCCAGTGCAATAAATGATACAGTGTCCTTCACTGTACGGTACTGCTACACAATGCTCATCCTCTACCTGATGGAAATAACGTGGTATTGGTGTGATACTGATATGCTCCAGTGGGCCATTAATGCAGGACCAGGCTCTGTCACTGGTAAGCATATTGTGATAATGGTGCACTGTTTTCTCTTTGAGCACCATGTAAATATTGACAGAGATTTCAGGTTCCATTTTTAATGTACGGGAGGAAATAATGAAGTTTTCAAAGTGAACTGAATCTGCGTGGCAGTGACAAACTTCTGGATAGAGGGACATCCTTCATCGTTGGTTAGAATTCACATGTTCCTGGCGATATTGGCTTGCAATGGAAGTGTTCTCACGGCAAGTCAGAATGAATTGCACATTATGCAGCTCCTCCTGGTACAGAGTACACTGTGCTAACCAGGATGGAATCAAGGGATCCCTAATGCTAATGGCATTCTGACAATACCTTTGAGTTCAAATTCAGGTCCTGCTACTTATGTTTGCATCTGAGGCAGCTCGGTTTTCAACATCTTCCCTCTGGACTTCCTCTTTATCCTTCTCATTTCCATGGGGTTTGTCTTCATTCTCTGATGAGATGTATCCTTCCGGGGCTGCACCCTGTTCAAATACCACATCTCTCCAGAGGAACAATATTACAGAGACTCAGCAGACTGCCACAATCACTGAACCTCCTGCAGCACAGCACTGTAGGGTAATGACTGACCAGTCCGCACATCACAATTGCAGCTTGAAAAGGGCCATGGTTTGTTTCATTGGAATGTCAATTGTCACATGGCTCTAAAATGAAATTCTGAAATGAAAGTAGCAAGTGCTAGAAAAACCCAGCTGGTTACGCTGCATCTGTGAGAGTGAAAAACAGAGCCTAGTGACCCCTGTCCCTCTCGCTACAGATGCTGCCCAACTTACATAGTCATACAGAATGGAAACAGACCCTTTGGTCCAAGTAGCCCACGCTGACCATGTTCTCAAGCTAGTCCCATTTACCTGCGTTTGGCCCATATCCCTCCAAGCCTTTCCTATTTGTGTATTTATCCAATTGGCTTTTAAATGTTGCTGAATGTGCTGGCACCCACTACTTCCTCTGGGAGTTTATTCCAGACACTAACGGAATTCCTCCAGCACTTTCTGTTTTTGATTCACACGAATCTGTTTGCATCACTGTTGAGCCTTTAGTTTTGGCTCTTATTGAGTACGAGAGCCAAGGATATCCCTTGTCCTTGAGAATTACCTCACGTATTTTAAAAGTTGTTAGCAGTTGGAATCTATCCTGGACTGGCAGATTGTGAAATTGTCATGATAGTTGCCAGGGAAATGAGCATTCTTCTGATCACAGAATAGCTGAATGTTAGGAAGCAGAAGGCCTTGCCTCTGACGAAGTCCATTGAGTGATGTCCTCGCCAGGTGATATCTGTGTACACTGGGTCCAGGGGGTTTCACTGCTGCAGTTGCCACCTATTTTCCAGTGTTCTTGCAAGGCAGCAGCTGGCTGGAGCTGAATACACTGACCAGCTCTCACAGACAGGGCATCAGGGACTTGTGGAACACAGCTATTTGTGAAATGTCTCCATGGATGATTATTAGAAGGAGCCTGGAGCAAAGAGGTTCAAGGCCACTGTAATTTTGGTGATCATTGTCAGGGCTTGAAAACTAATACTGCAAGGTGTAGACTCATGAGCAATGAGTACATAACCCTCTATAACTGTCTGCCTGGGCAGTCCTATCTCCTACGATGCATACTTGCAATCACCTCTGAATAGCTCTGTCTTTGGCATCGGTCCCTTTACTGAAAGCCTGGTCTTCATTTCTTTCCTGTCACTCATCCCAATTGATGCCTGGGGCTCTACCCTTCCTGCAGAAATATTTATTCCCATCACCATTTGGTGCAAAATCTAAGAGTCACTTCCCCAGGGGGAAGCTGCTGCTTACCTTGTGTTTGGGTTTCACACCGCTCAATTTCCCCCTCACACTCCTGCTTATTTTGTTTGCCAGCTTTGTCTCCTCCTCCTGTGTACGCATAGTGATAGGCTAATGAAAACCTGCACTGCCCTAAAGCTCATAGGCCGCTCTCCCTGGAAACTACGCTAAGCCAATACAAGACACATGAAGGTGGCAACATGTGCTGTTGTGCCCTTCACACCTTTTCATTGTGCCCACGAATGTTGCATAGTAACTGTGTGTGTGTACCCATTATGCACTGGTATTTATTCACATATTCATTTCAAATAGCAAGTGTAGTCTACGCACCCTTATGAAAATCAGAACATGCTCAACATCATACCAGTAATCCATTCTCTTCATGGATTGGGTGGGCCATCGGTATGATCATCCCTTCACCCTAGTGAAACTTACTAGTGCCAGAATGGCATTGGGAAACTGGCATGCTAGCTGTCTCCAGTCTTTTAACACCATCACACATCTCCCATCTTTGTAACTTAATCCCACTACTTGCCTGACTTAAAAATTCAGGCTCAACAGTTGACAAATTACACCTTAAGTGCATGAATTTGAATGAAAGATCTCCTAACTCTCACTCATTCTTTTCTTCTTCCATGATATTTTATGAACAAAGTAAAGGCCATGACTGTTTTTTTTATGCCATGAAGGTCACTTGTACCAGAAGCAGTATAGAAAATTGGTTATCCATGTTCAAATAAGTGCGGTGAATGATGAATAGGGATTGCTGTGCCTTGTAATGAAAAAATAAACAAACTCAGGATAATAAGAGAGGCTTGTGACTATCGTGTTTTAGCAGTTAATCATAAAAACAAATGGAAAAGACGATTTTGTGCAGGCTAATTCTTAACACACTTACAGGACATTTAAGATGCCTGACCAAGTATTGCTGAATGAATATACTAAGCAAAACTCTGCAACCCAATAGGCTCAAAGGGAATCATTTACAAAGCAGCATGCACCACAGATAAAACAATCCAACCCTCAGTCTCTGGTCCGTTTTCCCCAGTGAAAGTGTATGGCAATGGGATTATCTCCAGCAGTTAGTCCTACTCCAATATACAGTAACACTGAGATTGATGAGGGAATTCATATAACTGCAAAAACTAGAGTGAGTCAATAAGAATGAAAAGCATCAATGTCTTGTGGCAGGTTAGTCTTCATTAGAGGGGCAGGTTGAGAAAACCAAGCTGTAGCTTCCTTACATGTACAGAGGAGCAATGACTCTTTTGAGGTTTGAAAAATGTTAAAAGGATTTGTGGTGGTGGATACAGAGAAACTTCTTTCACTGCCGTGGGGATTAAGAGAAAAGAAGCAAAAGTCTTAAAATTAAAATTCCTTTTGCACTGTTTCACTGGAGATCGCAATATCTGGACTTCATGCAATCAAGAATATTTTCCAGAGTTCAATTAGTTCAAATGTAGTTGCTTTTCACTGCAGAAACACATCTTCAACTAAAGCTTCTGTTCACTTTTTGTTAAATATGTCGAAGGATGTCATCCCTGAGAAATGGAATCATTTTCACTGAGTACTCGCAATGTGCATCAATCACACACAAGGCAAGATTGTAGACATAATAAAAACTGCAAGAACTGTGGATGCTGTAAATCAGGAACAAAAATAGAAGTTGCTGGAAAAGCTCAGCAGGTCTGACAGCATCGGTGAAGGGAAAAAATCAGAGTTAATGTTTTGGGTCCGGTGAGCCTTCCTCAGAACTTGGAGTGGTTGGTATTACTTGTGGCTTTCCACCCCAGCAAACGGAGGTACATAAATAACAAACAGGACAGAACACTAATGCTTCACGGAAGGCGCACTGACGGTGTTACCTAGCAAGGTGATGAAACGTTTGCAACCAAGCCCACCAGTTCAGTGAGTATGTCCACAACCTCATGCACAACCTGAGCTAAATATCTTCTTGAAAGCTTTAAACTCACAAGGCAAATATAATGGAGGCAGATACAGATTCAAACTGCACCCTGCTCTATTTGATCAACATGTTCACAAGCTAACCTCAGGATACTACTTCCCACTTTTGCCTTGGCTGAAGCTTGCTGACAACTATGACAAAATTCTAGGCTTTGATGTTTGCGCTAAATAACACTGGTATCTCTTAACGAGGGGACAAGGTGCAGAAAGGTAAGCCAAGTCAATGGCAGGCAGGATTGCTGTGAGCATCCAGGTAAGCTCAGAGTGAGTGAGCACTATGGAAGTGAGTGAACAGCTCAGAGACGCAGCTTGGTCCAGGCCAGGACATGGGTGTGTGTCCCTGAGTGCGCAGTGTCCTTGCTCCAGCATTACAGTGACAGTTGCCAGTTTTATTCATACACGGACAGCACTGGCAAAATCAGAATTTATTGCCCATCCCTAATTGCCCAAACGGGAAGGTAAGAGTCAACCATGTTGCTATGGGTCTGGAGTCACACATAGGCCATCCTTACCTGGTTTGGCCTACATGTGACTCCAGGCCCTAAAGAACATTAGTGAACCAAATGGGTTTTTCCCCTTGACAATGAACAATGAACAACGGATTAGCATTAGAATCTTAATTCTAGATTTTTACTGAATTCTGGTTTCCACCATGGGGCGATTCAAACCTGGGTGCCCAGAACATTATCTGGATCTCTGGATTAACAGCCAGTGACAATACCACTGGGCTATTGCCTCCTCAGTGCAGCCTAAGGAGCAGCATTGAAGTACTGAAGTGCTCAGTAATTGACTGGAGGTGTGTCATGAAGGTTGTTAGAACTCTTGCACATGTTGATGCCAATGTCCATGGTATATACTGTATGTGAACAGTGTCAATGGGGCATGTTCTGAGATGTTGGTATTAATTTCAAACATGGACATCCTTCAGAACAAGCATTAAGCCTGACCCACCAGTTACTTGTTCTAGTTTCCTGCTGAAACCTAGTGCGAATCTTACAACAGCAATTGTGAAAAGTGTGAAAGGTGTCACAAGTTTCTCCTGCCATTGAGGTGGGCTTTGCCTCACCTGTTGCTTCGTCCTGTGAAAAGTCTTGCTATTGCTCATGTCACTCAGACAGCCTGATTTCATTGTTCAGTAAACTCGATCTCATGGCTCTGCATGATCGATTCAGTTGTATTAACCTGTGCGGGCCTCAGTTTTAAAGTTGGATTGGTGAAGATAATTCACAAAGGGAATTGAAATGGAGAAACCTTCCTGAAACTATGCAAAGCACTTAAAAGGCCACACTGGAAGACTGTGAACAGTTTTGGTTATCTAAAGGAAGATTTGGGATGGCACAGTGGCTCAGTCATTACCACTGCTGCTTCAAAGTGCCAGGGACCCAGGTTCAATTTTACTGTATATTGCTTGCACATCCTCTGGCATCTGAGTAGGTTTCTTCTGGGTGCTCTGGTTTCCTCCCACAGTCTAAAGATATGCAGGGTAGGTGGATTGGCCATGTTTAATTGCCCTGTAGTGGCCAGGAGTGTGCAGATCAGTGATTTAGCAATGGCTGATGTGGAGTTATGACAATAGGGTGGGTTTTGGGTGGGATGCCCTTCAGGAAGGGTTTGGTGCAGACTCAATGGACCAAATGGTTTCTATCTGCATGTTAGAGATTCTACATACTAGCAATGGAGATGGCCCAGAGAAGGTTCACTAAGCTAATCTTACGAATGGAGCAATTGTTACAAGGAGATGTTGAGTTGGTCGGGTCTATACTCGTTGGAATTTTGAGAAACATTACTTTATTGAAGCAGACATGATTCTTTGTGGACTTGACAGATGGAAAGATTCTCGTTGTAGGAGAGATCTGCATCAACAGCGCTGAGGTGGAGAGAGTTGAGAGTGTCAAGCTCCTCAGAGTGATTAAAACTGATAATCTGTCTTGGGCTTCCCGCTTAGATGTGACAGTCAAGAAAGCACAACAGCACCTCTTTTTCTTCAGAAGGCTTAGGAAATTCAGCATGTCCATAAGAATCCTCACCAAACTTTACAGATGCATCATAGAAAGTATTCTGCCTGGGTGCATACCAGTCTAGTATGGCAACTGTTCTGCCCAGGACCATAAGAAACCACAGAAAGTTGTGTGCACAGCCCAGACTCCATTTACACTTCTTGTTGCTGCAGAAAGGCTGTCAACATCATCAAAAACCCCTCCCACCCCAGCGATGCTGTCCTAGTATTTCTTCCATCAGGTGGAAAATACAGAAGCTTGAGCACACCCGCTAACAGGTTCAAGGCAACTTCTTCCCTGTCATTATTAGACTGCTCAATGGATTCTCTGATGTCAGATAATATTGATCTTGTTAATGGTGATCTTGCTTCATGTGTCACCTATGCAGCTGTAAACTTGTGTATCTCTCTCTGGCTAAGCACCCTGTGATCTGTATGTCCTTGTTTGTTAAGACCTACCTATACTGCTCACAAACAAAGCTTTTTCACTGTACTTTGGTACATGTGACTGCAATAAATCAAATTGAACATTAAATCCAAACAGAGAGTCCAGGACATAATCTCAAAAGAAGTGATACCCAGTTAGGTCAGTGAAGAGGAAGTATTTATTCACTTACAGAGTAGTGAATCTGTGGAATTCTGCATTGCACAGAGCAATAGAGGTTGAAATAGTCAGTATATTCAAAGCTGAGAAAGACAAATTTTAATCAGTAGGGGAGTCAATGGTTATGAGGAAAAGGCAAGAAAGTGGAGTTCAGTATTTTTAGATCATATATAACGTCATTGAATGACAGAACAGGCTCAACGCACTGAATGGCCTAG